>NC_140990.1:104096054-104307780 GCF_052327205.1 Somniosus microcephalus | reverse complement strand
GCTGACTCTCACTGTGGTACAGTTCCTGAAGGTGCTGACTCTCACTGGGGTACAGTTCCTGAAGGTGCTGACTCTCACTGGGGTACAGTTCCTGAAGGTGCTGACTGTCACTGGGGTACAATTCCTGACGGTGCTGACGCTCACTGGGGTACAGTTCCTGAAGGTGCTGACTCTCACTGGGGACCTGTTCCTGAAGCTGCTGACTCTCACTGGGGGTACAGTTCCTGACGGTGCTGACTCTCACTGGGGTACAGTTCCTGAAGGTGGCTGGACTCTCACTGGGGTACAGTTCCTGAAGGTGCTGACTCTCACTGGGGTACAGTTCCTGAGGGTGCTGACTCTCACTGGGGTACTGTTCCTGAAGGTGCTGACTCTCACTGGGGTACAGTTCCTGAAGGTGCTGACTCTCACTGGGTACAGTTCCTGAAGGTGCTGACTCTCACTGGGGTACAGTTCCTGAGGTGCTTGACTCTCACTGGGGTACAGTTCCCGAGGGTGCTGACTCTCACTGGGGTACTGTTCCTGAAGTTGCTGACTCTCGCTGGGGTACATTTCCTGAAGCTGCTGACTCTCACTGGGGTACAGTTCCTGAGGGGTGCTGACTCTCACTGGGGTACAGTTCCTGACGGTGCTGACTCTCACTGGGGTACAGTTCCTGAAGGTGCTGAATCTCACTGGGGTACAGTTCCTGAAGGTGCTGACTCTCACTAGGGTACAGTTCCTGAAGGTGCTGACTCTCACTGGGGGTACAGTTCCTGAAGGTGCTGACTCTCACTGGGGTACAGTTCCTGAAGGTGCTGACTCTCACTGGGGTACAGTTCCTGAAGGTGCTGACTCTCACTGGGGTACAGTTCCTGAGGGTGCTGACTCTCACTGGGGTACAGTTCCTGAGGGTGCTGACTCTCACTGGGGTACAGATCCTGAAGGTGCTGACTCTCACTGGGGTACATATCCTGAAGGTGCTGACTCTCACTGGGGTACAGTTCCTGAAGGTGCTGACTCTCACTGGGGTACAGTTCCTGAAGGTGCTGACTCTCACTGGGTACAGTTCCTGAAGGTGCTGACTCTCACTGTGGTACAGTTCCTGAAGGTGCTGACTCTCACTGGGGTACAGTTCCTGAAGGTGCTGACTCTCACTGGGGTACAGTTCCTGAAGGTGCTGACTGTCACTGGGGTACAATTCCTGACGGTGCTGACGCTCACTGGGGTACAGTTCCTGAAGGTGCTGACTCTCACTTGGGGACCTGTTCCTGAAGCTGCTGACTCTCACTGGGGTACAGGTTCCTGACGGTGCTGACTCTCACTGGGGTACAGTTCCTGAAGGTGCTGACTCTCACTGGGGTACAGTTCCTGAAGGTGCTGACTCTCACTGGGGTACAGTTCCTGAGGGTGCTGACTCTCACTGGGGTACTGTTCCTGAAGGTGCTGACTCTCACTGGGGTACAGTTCCTGAAGGTGCTGACTCTCACTGGGGTACAGTTCCTGAAGGTGCTGACTCTCACTGGGGTACAGTTCCTGAAGGTGCTGACTCTCACTGGGGTACAGTTCCTGAAGGTGCTGACTCTCACTGGGGTACAGTTCCTGAGGTGCTGACTCTCACTGAGGGTACAGTTCCTGAGGGTGCTGACTCTCACTGGGGTACAGTTCCTGAGGGTGCTGACTCTCACTGGGGTACTGTTCCTGAGGGTGCTGACTCTCACTGGGGTACAGTTCCTGAGGGTGCTGACTCTCACTGGGGTACAGTTCCTGAGGGTGCTGACTCTCACTGGGGTACAGTTCCTGAGGGTGCTGACTCTCACTGGGGTACTGTTCCTGAGGGTGCTGACTCTCACTGGGGTACAGTTCCTGAAGGTGCTGACTCTCACTGGGGTACAGTTCCTGACGTTGCTGACTTTCGCTGGGGTACAGTTTCCTGAAGCTACTAACTCTCACTGGGGTACAGTTCCTGAGGGTGCTGACTCTCACTGGGTACAGTTCCTGACGGTGCTGACTCTCACTGGGGTACAGTTCCTGAAGGTGCTGACTCTCACTGGGGTACAGTTCCTGAAGGTGCTGACTCTCGCTGGGGTACAATTCCTGAAGGTGCTGACTCTCACTGGCGTACAGTTCCTGAGGGTGCTGACTCTCACTGGGGTACAGTTCCTGAAGATGCTGACTCTCACTGGGGGTACAGTTCCTGAAGGTGCTGACTCTCACTGGGGTACAGTTCCTGAAGGTGCTGACTCTCACTGGGGGTACAGTTCCTGAGGTGCTGACTCTCACTGGGGTACAGTTCCTGAGGGTGCTGACTCTCACTGGGGTACAGTTCCTGAGGGTGCTGGACTCTCACTGGGGTACAGTTCCTGAGGGTGCCGACTCTCACTGGGGTACAGTTCCTGACGGTGCTGACTCTCACTGGGGTACTGTTCCTGAAGGTGCTGACTCTCACTGTGGGTACAGTTCCTGAAGGTGCTGACTCTCACTGGGGTACATTTCCTGAAGGGTGCTGACTCTCACTGGGGTACAGTTCCTGAGGGTGCTGACTCTCACTGGGGTACAGTTCCTGAAGGTGCTGACTCTCACTGGGGTACAGTTCCTGAAGGTGCTGACTCTCACTGGGGGTACAGTTCCTGAAGGGTGCTGACTCTCACTGGGGTACAGTTCCTGAAGGTGCTGACTCTCACTGGGGTACAGTTCCTGAAGGTGCTGACTCTCACTGAGGTACAGCTCCTGAGGATGCTGACTCTCACTGGGGTACAGTTCCTGAGGGTGCTGACTCTCACTGGGTACTGTTCCTGAGGGTGCTGACTCTCACTGGGGTACAGTTCCTGAGGATGCTGACTCTCACTGGGGTACAGTTCCTGAGGGTGCTGACTCTCACTGGGGTACAGTTCCTGAGGGTGCTGACTCTCACTGGGGTACTGTTCCTGAGGGGTGCTGACTCTCACTGGGGTACAGTTCCTGAAGGTGCTGACTCTCACTGGGGGTACAGTTCCTGAGTTGCTGACTCTCACTGGGATACAGTTCCTGAGGGTGCTGACTCTCACTGGGGTACAGTTCCTGAAGGGTGCAGACTCTCACTGGGGTACAGTTCCTGAAGGTGCTGACTCTCACTGGGGTACAGTTCCTGAAGGTGCTGACTCTCACTGGGATACAGTTCCTGACGGTGCTGACTCTCACTGGGGTACAGTTCCTGAGGGTGCTGACTCTCACTGGGGTACTGTTCCTGAAGGTGCTGACTCTCACTGGGGTACAGTTCCTGAGGGTGCTGACTCTCACTGGGTACAGTTCCTGAAGGTGCTGACTCTCACTGGGGTACAGTTCCTGGAAGGTGCTGACTCTCACTGGGATACAGTTCCTGACGGTGCTGACTCTCACTGGGGTACAGTTCCTGAGGGTGCTGACTCTCACTGGGGTACTGTTCCTGAAGGTGCTGACCCTCACTGGGGTACAGTTCCTGAGGGTGCTGACTCTCACTGGGGTATAGTTCCTGAAGGTGCTGACTCTCACTGGGGTACAGTTCCTGAGGGTGCTGACTCTCACTGGGTACTGTTCCTGAATGTGTTGACTCTCACTGGGGTACAGTTCCTGAAGGTGCTGACTCTCACTGTGGTACAGTTCCTGAAGGTGCTGACTCTCACTGAGGTACAGTTCCTGAGGGTGCTGACTCTCACTGGGGTACTGTTCCTGAAGGGTGCTGACTCTCACTGAGGTACATTTCCTGAAGTGTGCTGACTCTCACTGGGGTATAGTTCCTGAAGGTGCTGACTCTCACTGGGGGTACAGTTCCTGAGGGGTGCTATCTCTCACTGGGGTACTGTTCCTGAAGGTGCTGACTCTCACTGGGGTACAGTTCCTGAAGGTGCTGACTCTCACTGGGGTACAGTTCCTGAAGGTGCTGACTCTCACTGGGATACAGTTCCTGACGGTGCTGACTCTCACTGGGGTACAGTTCCTGAGGGTGCTGACTCTCACTGGGATACAGTTCCTTTGGGTGCTGACTCTCACTGGGGTACAGTTCCTGAGGGGTGCTGACTCTCACTGGGGTACAGTTCCTGATGGTGCTGACTCTCACTGGGTACTGTTCCTGAAGGTGCTGACTCTCACTGGGGTACAGTTCCTGAAGGTGCTGACTCTCACTGGGGTACAGTTCCTGAAGGGTGCTGACTCTCACTGGGGTACAGTTCCTGAGGGTGCTGACTCTCACTGGGGTACTGTTCCTGAGGTGCTGACTCTCACTGGGGTACAGTTCCTGAAGGTGCTGACTCTCACTGGGGTACAGTTCCTGAGGTGCTGACTCTCACTGGGGTACAGTTCTGAAGGTGCTGACTCTCAGTGGGGTACAGTTCCTGAAGGTGCTGACTCTCACTGGGGGTACAATTCCTGAGGGGTGCTGACTCTCACTGGGGTACAGTTCCTGAGGGTGCTGACTCTCACTGGGGTACTGTTTCTGAAGGTGCTGACTCTCACTGGGGTACTGTTCCTGATGGTGCTGACTCTCACTGGGGTACAGTTCCTGAGGGTGCTGACTCTCAATGGTGTACAGTTCCTGACAGTGCTGACTCTCACTGGGTTACAGTTCCTGAAGGTGCTGACTCTCACTGGGGTACTGTTCCTGAAGGTGCTGACTCTCACTGGGGTACAGTTCCTGCAGGTGCTGACTCTCACTGGGGTGCAGTTCCTGAGGGTGCTGACTCTCACTGGGGTACATTTCCTGAAGGGTGCTGACTCTCACTGGGGTACAGTTCCTGAGGGTGCTGACTCTCACTGGGGTACTGTTCCCGAGGGTGCTGACTCTCACTGGGGTACTGTTCCTGAAGTTGCTGACTCTCGCTGGGGTACATTTCCTGAAGGCTGCTGACCTCTCACTGGGGTACAGTTCCTGAGGGTGCTGACTCTCACTGGGGTACAGTTCCTGACGGTGCTGACTCTCACTGGGGTACAGTTCCTGAAGGTGCTGAATCTCACTGGGGTACAGTTCCTGAAGGTGCTGACTCTCACTAGGGGTACAGTTCCTGAAGGTGCTGACTCTCACTGGGGTACAGTTTCCTGAAGGTGCTGACTCTCACTGGGGTACAGTTCCTGAGGGTGCTGACTCTCACTGGTGGGTACAGTTCCTGAAGGTGCTGACTCTCACTGGGGTACAGTTCCTGAGGGTGCTGACTCTCACTGGGGTACAGTTCCTGAGGTGCTGACTCTCACTGGGGTACAGTTCCTGAAGGTGCTGACTCTCACTGGGGTACAGTTCCTGAAGGTGCTGACTCTCACTGGGGTACAGTTCCTGAAGGTGCTGACTCTCACTGGGGGTACAGTTCCTGAAGGTGCTGACTCTCACTGGGGTACAGATCCTGAAGGTGCTGACTCTCACTGGGTACAGTTCCTGGACGGTGCTGACTCTCACTGGGGTACAGTTCCTGAGGGTGCTGACTCTCACTGGGGTACATTCCTGAAGGTGCTGACTCTCACTGGGGTACAGTTCCTGAAGGTGCTGACTCTCACTGGGGTACAGTTCCTGAAGGTGCTGACTCTCACTGGGGTACAGTTCCTGAAGGTGCTGACTCTCACTGTGGTACAGTTCCTGAAGGTGCTGACTCTCACTGGGTACAGTTCCTGAAGGTGCTGACTCTCACTGGGGTACAGTTCCTGAAGGGTGCTGACTGTCACTGGGGTACAATTCCTGACGGTGCTGACGCTCACTGGGGTACAGTTCCTGAAGGTGCTGACTCTCACTGGGGACCTGTTCCTGAAGGTGCTGACTCTCACTGGGGACAGTTCCTGACGGTGCTGACTCTCACTGGGGTACAGTTCCTGAAGGTGCTTGACTCTCACTGGGGTACAGTTCCTGAAGGTGCTGACTCTCACTGGGTACAGTTCCTGAAGGTGCTGACTCTCACTGGGGTACAGTTCCTGAAAGTGCTGACTGTCACTGGGGTACAGTTCCTGAAGGTGCTGACTCTCACTGGGGTACAGTTCCTGAGGGTGCTGACTCTCACTGGGGTACAGTTCCTGAGGGTGCTGACTCTCACTGGGGTACAGTTCCTGAGGGTGCCGACTCTCACTGGGGTACAGTTCCTGACGGAGCTGACTCTCACTGGGGTACTGTTCCTGAAGGTGCTGACTCTCACTGGGGTACAGTTCCTGAAGGTGCTGACTCTCACTGGGGTACAGTTCCTGAAGGTGCTGACTCTCACTGGGGTACAGTTCCTGAAGGTGCTGACTCTCACTGAGGGTACAGTTCCTGAGGTGTGCTGACTCTCACTGGGGTACAGTTCCTGAGGGTGCTGACTCTCACTGGGTACTGTTCCTGAGGGTGCTGACTCTCACTGGGGTACAGTTCCTGAGGGTGCTGACTCTCACTGGGGTACAGTTCCTGAGGGTGCTGACTCTCACTGGGGTACTGTTCCTGAAGGTGCTGACTCTCACTGGGGTACAGTTCTTGAAGGTGCTGACTCTCACTGGGGTACAGTTCCTGAAGGTGCTGACTCTCACTGGGGTACAGTTCCTGAAGGTGCTGACTCTCACTGGGGTACAGTTCCTGAAGGTGCTGACTCTCACTGGGGTACAGTTCCTGAAGGTGCTGACTCTCACTGAGGTACAGTTCCTGAGGGTGCTGACTCTCACTGGGGTACAGTTCCTGAGGGTGCTGACTCTCACTGGGGGTACTGTTCCTGAGGGTGCTGACTCTCACTGGGGTACAGTTCCTGAGGGTGCTGACTCTCACTGGGGTACAGTTCCTGAGGGTGCTGACTCTCACTGGGGTACAGTTCCTGAGGGTGCTGACTCTCACTGGGGGTACTGTTCCTGAGGGGTGCTGACTCTCACTGGGGTACAGTTCCTGAAGGTGCTGACTCTCACTGGGGTACAGTTCCTGAAGTTGCTGACTTTCGCTGGGGTACAGTTCCTGAAGCTACTAACTCTCACTGGGGTACAGTTCCTGAGGGTGCTGACTCTCACTGGGGTACAGTTCCTGACGGTGCTGACTCTCACTGGGGGTACAGTTCCTGAAGGGTGCTGACTCTCACTGGGGTACAGTTCCTGAAGGTGCTGACTCTCGCTGGGGTACAATTCCTGAAGGTGCTGACTCTCACTGGCGTACAGTTCCTGAAGGTGCTGACTCTCACTGGGGTACAGTTCCTGAAGATGCTGACTCTCACTGGGGTACAGTTCCTGAAGGTGCTGACTCTCACTGGGGTACAGTTCCTGAAGGTGCTGACTCTCACTGGGGTACAGTTCCTGAAGGTGCTGACTCTCACTGGGGTACAGTTCCTGAGGGTTGCTGACTCTCACTGGGGTACAGTTCCTGAGGGTGCTGACTCTCACTGGGGTACAGTTCCTGAGGGTGCCGACTCTCACTGGGGTACAGTTCCTGACGGTGCTGACTCTCACTGGGGTACTGTTCCTGAAGGTGCTGACTCTCACTGGGGTACAGTTCCTGAAGGTGCTGACTCTCACTGGGGTACATTTCCTGAAGGTGCTGACTCTCACTGGGGTACAGTTCCTGAGGGTGCTGACTCTCACTGGGGTACAGTTCCTGAAGGTGCTGACTCTCACTGGGGTACAGTTCCTGAAGGTGCTGACTCTCACTGGGGTACAGTTCCTGAAGGTGCTGACTCTCACTGGGGTACAGTTCCTGAAGGTGCTGACTCTCACTGGGGTACAGTTCCTGAAGGTGCTGACTCTCACTGAGGTACAGCTCCTGAGGATGCTGACTCTCACTGGGTACAGTTCCTGAGGGTGCTGACTCTCACTGGGGTACTGTTCCTGAAGGGTGCTGACTCTCACTGGGGTACAGTTCCTGAGGGTGCTGACTCTCACTGGGGTACAGTTCCTGAGGGTGCTGACTCTCACTGGGGTACAGGTTCCTGAGGGTGCTGACTCTCACTGGGGTACTGTTCCTGAGGTGCTGACTCTCACTGGGGGTACAGTTCCTGAAGGTGCTGACTCTCACTGGGGTACAGTTCCTGAGTTGCTGACTCTCACTGGATACAGTTCCTGAGGGTGCTGACTCTCACTGGGGGTACAGTTCCTGAAGGGTGCAGACTCTCACTGGGTACTGTTCCTGAAGGTGCTGACTCTCACTGGGGTACAGTTCCTGAAGGTGCTGACTCTCACTGGGATACAGTTCCTGACGGTGCTGACTCTCACTGGGGTACAGTTCCTGAGGGTGCTGACTCTCACTGGGGTACTGTTCCTGAAGGTGCTGACTCTCACTGGGGTACAGTTCCTGAGGGTGCTGACTCTCACTGGGGGTACAGTTCCTGAAGGTGCTGACTCTCACTGGGGTACAGTTCCTGAAGGGTGCTGACTCTCACTGGATACAGTTCCTGACGGTGCTGACTCTCACTGGGGGTACAGTTCCTGAGGGTGCTGACTCTCACTGGGGTACTGTTCCTGAAGGTGCTGACCCTCACTGGGGTACAGTTCCTGAGGGTGCTGACTCTCACTGGGGTATAGTTCCTGAAGGTGCTGACTCTCACTGGGGTACAGTTCCTGAGGGGTGCTGACTCTCACTGGGGTATAGTTCCTGAAGGTGCTGACTCTCACTGGGGTACAGTTCCTGAGGGTGCTGACTCTCACTGGGGTACAGTTCCTGAGGTGCTGACTCTCACTGGGGGTACAGTTCCTGAGGGTGCTGACTCTCACTGGGGTACAGTTCCTGAGGGGTGCTGACTCTCACTGGGGTACAGTTCCTGAGGGTGCTGACTCTCACTGGGGTACAGTTCCTGATGGTGCTGACTCTCACTGGGGTACTGTTCCTGAAGGTGCTGACTCTCACTGGGGTACAGTTCCTGAAGGTGCTGACTCTCACTGGGGTACAGTTCCTGAGGTGCTGACTCTCACTGGGGTACAGTTCCTGAAGGTGCTGACTCTCACTGGGGTACAGTTCCTGAAGGTGCTGACTCTCACTGGGGGTACTGTTCCTGAAGGTGCTGACTCTCACTGGGGTACAGTTCCTGAAGGTGCTGACTCTCACTGGGGTACAGTTCCTGAAGGTGCTGACTCTCACTGGGGTACAGTTCCTGAGGGTGCTGACTCTCACTGGGGTACTGTTCCTGAAGGTGCTGACTCTCACTGGGGGTACAGTTCCTGAAGGTGCTGACTCTCACTGGGGTACAGTTCCTGACGGTGCTGACTCTCACTGGGGTACAGTTCCTGAAGGTGCTGACTCTCACTGGGGCACAGTTCCTGAAGGGTGCTGACTCTCAGTGGGGTACATTTCCTGAGGGTGCTGACTCTCACTGGGGTACAGTTCCTGAGGGTGCTGACTCTCACTGGGGTACAGTTCCTGAAGGTGCTGACTCTCACTGTGGGTACAGTTCCTGAGGGGTGCTGACTCTCACTGGGGGTACTGTTCCTGAAGGGTGCTGACTCTCACTGGGTACAGTTCCTGAAGGTGCTGACTCTCACTGGGGTACAGTTCCTGAAGGTGCTGACTCTCACTGGGGCACAGTTCCTGAAGGTGCTGACTCTCAGTGGGGTACAGTTTCCTGAAGGTGCTGACTCTCACTGGGGTACAATTCCTGAGGGTGCTGACTCTCACTGGGGTACAGTTCCTGAGGGTGCTGACTCTCACTGGGGTACTGTTTCTGAAGGTGCTGACTCTCACTGGGGTACTGTTCCTGATGGTGCTGACTCTCACTGGGGTACAGTTCCTGAGGGTGCTGACTCTCAATGGTGTACAGTTCCTGACGGTGCTGACTCTCACTGGGTTACAGTTCCTGAAGGTGCTGACTCTCACTGGGGTACTGTTCCTGAAGGTGCTGACTCTCACTGGGGTACAGTTCCTGCAGGTGCTGACTCTCACTGGGGGTGCAGTTCCTGAGGGTGCTGACTCTCACTGGGGTACATTTCCTGAAGGTGCTGACTCTCACTGGGGTACAGTTCCCGAGGGTGCTGACTCTCACTGGGGTACTGTTCCTGAAGTTGCTGACTCTCGCTGGGGTACATTTCCTGAAGCTGCTGACTCTCACTGGGGTACAGTTCCTGAGGGTGCTGACTCTCACTGGGGTACAGTTCCTGACGGTGCTGACTCTCACTGGGGGTACAGTTCCTGAATGTGCTGAATCTCACTGGGGTACAGTTCCTGAAGGTGCTGACTCTCACTAGGGTACAGTTCCTGAAGGTGCTGACTCTCACTGGGGTACAGTTTCCTGAAGGTGCTGACTCTCACTGGGGGTACAGTTCCTGAAGGTGCTGACTCTCACTGGGGTACAGTTCCTGAAGGTGCTGACTCTCACTGGGGTACAGTTCCTGAGGGTGCTGACTCTCACTGGGGTACAGTTCCTGAGGGGTGCTGACTCTCACTGGGGTACAGATCCTGAAGGTGCTGACTCTCACTGGGGTACATATCCTGAAGGTGCTGACTCTCACTGGGGTACAGTTCCTGAAGGTTGCTGACTCTCACTGGGGGTACAGTTCCTGAAGGTGCTGACTCTCACTGTGGTACAGTTCCTGAAGGTGCTGACTCTCGACTGGGGTACAGTTCCTGAAGGTGCTGACTCTCACTGGGGTACAGTTCCTGAAGGTGCTGACTGTCACTGGGGTACAATTCCTGACGGTGCTGACGCTCACTGGGGTACAGTTCCTGAAGGTGCTGACTCTCACTGGGGACCTGTTCCTGAAGCTGCTGACTCTCACTGGGGTACAGTTCCTGACGGGTGCTGACTCTCACTGGGGGTACAGTTCCTGAGGGTGCTGACTCTCACTGGGGTACAGTTCCTGAAGGTGCTGACTCTCACTGGGGGTATAGTTCCTGAAGGTGCTGACTCTCACTGGGGGTACAGTTCCTGAAGGTGCTGACTCTCACTGGGGTACAGTTCCTGAAGGTGCTGACTCTCACTGGGGGTACAGTTCCTGAGGGGTGCTGACTCTCACTGGGGTACAGTTCCTGAGGGGTGCTGACTCTCACTGGGGTACAGTTCCTGATGGTGCTGACTCTCACTGGGGTACAGTTCCTGAAGGTGCTGACTCTCACTGGGGGTACAGTTCCTTTGGGTGCTGACTCTCGCTGGGGGTACAGTTCCTGAGGGTGCTGACTCTCACTGGGGTACAGTTCCTGATGGTGCTAGACTCTCACTGGGGTACTGTTCCTGAAGGTGCTGACTCTCACTGGGGGTACAGTTCCTGAAGGTGCTGACTCTCACTGGGGGTACAGTTCCTGAAGGTGCTGACTCTCACTGGGGTACAGTTCCTGAGGGGTGCTGACTCTCACTGGGGTACTGTTCCTGAAGGTGCTGACTCTCACTGGGGTACAGTTCCTGAAGGTGCTGACTCTCACTGGGGTACAGTTCCTGAAGGTGCTGACTCTCACTGGGGCACAGTTCCTGAAGGTGCTGACTCTCAGTGGGGGTACATTTCCTGAGGGTGCTGACTCTCACTGGGGTACAGTTCCTGAGGGGTGCTGACTCTCACTGGGGTACAGTTCCTGAAGGTGCTGACTCTCACTGGGGTACAGTTCCTGAGGGTGCTGACTCTCACTGGGGGTACTGTTCCTGAAGGTGCTGACTCTCACTGGGGGTACAGTTCCTGAAGGTGCTGACTCTCACTGGGGTACAGTTCCTGAAGGTGCTGACTCTCACTGGGGCACAGTTCCTGAAGGTGCTGACTCTCAGTGGGGTACAGTTCCTGAAGGTGCTGACTCTCACTGGGGTACAATTCCTGAGGGGTGCTGACTCTCACTGGGGTACAGTTCCTGAGGGGTGCTGACTCTCACTGGGGTACTGTTTCTGAAGGTGCTGACTCTCACTGGGGTACTGTTCCTGATGGTGCTGACTCTCACTGGGGTACAGTTCCTGAGGGTGCTGACTCTCAATGGTGTACAGTTCCTGACGGTGCTGACTCTCACTGGGTTACAGTTCCTGAAGGTGCTGACTCTCACTGGGGTACTGTTCCTGAAGGTGCTGACTCTCACTGGGGTACAGTTCCTGCAGGTGCTGACTCTCACTGGGGTGCAGTTCCTGAGGGTGCTGACTCTCACTGGGGGTACATTTCCTGAAGGTGCTGACTCTCACTGGGGTACACTTCCCGAGGGGTGCTGACTCTCACTGGGGTACTGTTCCTGAAGTTGCTGACTCTCGCTGGGGTACATTTCCTGAAGCTGCTGACTCTCACTGGGGTACAGTTCCTGAGGGTGCTGACTCTCACTGGGGTACAGTTCCTGACGGTGCTGACTCTCACTGGGGTACAGTTCCTGAAGGTGCTGAATCTCACTGGGGGTACAGTTCCTGAAGGTGCTGACTCTCACTAGGGGTACAGTTCCTGAAGGTGCTGACTCTCACTGGGGTACAGTTCCTGAAGAGTGCTGACTCTCACTGGGGGTACAGTTCCTGAAGGTGCTGACTCTCACTGGGGTACAGTTCCTGAAGGTGCTGACTCTCACTGGGGTACAGTTCCTGAGGGTGCTGACTCTCACTGGGGTACAGTTCCTGAGGGTGCTGACTCTCACTGGGGGTACAGATCCTGAAGGTGCTGACTCTCACTGGGGTACATATCCTTGAAGGTGCTGACTCTCACTGGGGTACAGTTCCTGAAGGTGCTGACTCTCACTGGGGTACAGTTCCTGAAGGTGCTGACTCTCACTGGGGTACAGTTCCTGAAGGTGCTGACTCTCACTGTGGTACAGTTCCTGAAGGTGCTGACTCTCACTGGGGTACAGTTCCTGAAGGTGCTGACTCTCACTGGGGTACAGTTCCTGAAGGTGCTGACTGTCACTGGGGTACAATTCCTGACGGTGCTGACGCTCACTGGGGTACAGGTCCCCAGTGAGAGTCAGCACCTTCAGGAACTGTACCCCAGTGAGCGTCAGCACCGTCAGGAATTGTACCCCAGTGACAGTCAGCACCTTCAGGAACTGTACCCCAGTGAGAGTCAGCACCTTCAGGAACTGTACCCCAGTGAGAGTCAGCACCTTCAGGAACTGTACCACAGTGAGAGTCAGCACCTTCAGGAACTGTACCCCAGTGAGAGTCAGCACCTTCAGGAACTGTACCCCAGTGAGAGTCAGCACCTTCAGGAACTGTACCCCAGTGAGAGTCAGCACCTTCAGGATATGTACCCCAGTGAGAGTCAGCACCTTCAGGATCTGTACCCCAGTGAGAGTCAGCACCCTCAGGAACTGTACCCCAGTGAGAGTCAGCACCCTCAGGAACTGGTACCCCAGTGAGAGTCAGCACCTTCAGGAACTGTACCCCAGTGAGAGTCAGCACCTTCAGGAACTGTACCCCAGTGAGAGTCAGCACCTTCAGGAACTGTACCCCAGTGAGAGTCAGCACCTTCAGGAACTGTACCCTAGTGAGAGTCAGCACCTTCAGGAACTGTACCCCAGTGAGATTCAGCACCTTCAGGAACTGTACCCCAGGTGAGAGTCAGCACCGTCAGGAACTGTACCCCAGTGAGAGTCAGCACCCTCAGGAACTGTACCCCAGTGAGAGTCAGCAGCTTCAGGAAATGTACCCCAGCGAGAGTCAGCAACTTCAGAACAGTACCCCAGTGAGAGTCAGCACCCTCGGGAAGTGTACCCCAGTGAGAGTCAGCACTTCAGGAAATGTACCCCAGTGAGAGTCAGCACCCTCAGGAACTGCACCCCAGTGAGAGTCAGCACCTGCAGGAACTGTACCCAGTGAGAGTCAGCACCTTCAGGAACAGTACCCCAGTGAGAGTCAGCACCTTCAGGAACTGTAACCCAGTGAGAGTCAGCACCGTCAGGAACTGTACACCATTGAGAGTCAGCACCCTCAGGAACTGTACCCCAGTGAGAGTCAGCACCATCAGGAACAGTACCCCAGTGAGAGTCAGCACCTTCAGAAACAGTACCCCAGTGAGAGTCAGCACCCTCAGGAACTGTACCCCAGTGAGAGTCAGCACCCTCAGGAATTGTACCCAGTGAGAGTCAGCACCTTCAGGAACTGTACCCACTGAGAGTCAGCACCTTCAGGAACTGTGCCCAGTGAGAGTCAGCACCTCAGGAACTGTACCCCAGTGAGAGTCAGCACCTTCAGGAACTGTACCCCAGTGAGAGTCAGCACCTTCAGGAACAGTACCCCAGTGAGAGTCAGCACCCTCAGGAACTGTACCCCAGTGAGAGTCAGCACCTTCAGGAACTGTACCCCAGTGAGAGTCAGCACCCTCAGGAACTGTACCCCAGTGAGAGTCAGCACCCTCAGGAAATTGTACCCCACTGAGAGTCAGCACCCTTCAGGAACTGTGGCCCCAGTGAGAGTCAGCACCTTCAGAACTGTACCCCAGTGAGAGTCAGCACCTTCAGGAACTGTACCCCAGTGAGAGTCAGCACCTTCAGGAACAGTACCCCAGTGAGAGTCAGCACCTCAGGAACTGTACCCCAGTGAGAGTCAGCACCTGTCAGGAACTGTACCCCAGTGAGAGTCAGCACCTTCAGAACTGTACCCCAGTGAGAGTCAGCACCTTCAGGGAACAGTACCCCAGTGAGAGTCAGCACCATCAGGAACTGTACCCAGTGAGAGTCAGCACCCTCAGGAACTGTACCCCAGCGAGAGTCAGCACCCAAAGGAACTGTACCCCAGTGAGAGTCAGCACCTTCAGGAACTGTACCCCAGTGAGAGTCAGCACCATCAGGAACTGTACCCCAGTGAGAGTCAGCACCCTCAGGAACTGTACCCCAGTGAGAGTCAGCACCCTCAGGAACTGTACCCCAGTGAGAGTCAGCACCTTCAGGAACTGTACCCCAGTGAGAGTCAGCACCTTCAGGAACTGTACCCCAGTGAGAGTCAGCACCTTCAGGAACTATACCCCAGTGAGAGTCAGCACCTTCAGGAACTGTACCCCAGTGAGAGTCAGCACCCTCAGGAACTGTACCCCAGTGAGAGTCAGCACCGTCAGGAACTGTACCCCAGTGAGAGTCAGCAGCTTCAGGAACAGGTCCCCAGTGAGAGTCAGCACCTTCAGGAACTGTACCCAGTGAGCGTCAGCACCGTCAGGAATTGTACCCCAGTGACAGTCAGCACCTTCAGGAACTGTACCCCAGTGAGAGTCAGCACCTTCAGGAACTGTACCCAGTGAGAGTCAGCACCTCAGGAACTGTACCACAGTGAGAGTCAGCACCTTCAGGAACTGTACCCCAGTGAGAGTCAGCACCTTCAGGAACTGTACCCCAGTGAGAGTCAGCACCTTCAGGATATGTACCCAGTGAGAGTCAGCACCTTCAGATCTGTACCCCAGTGAGAGTCAGCACCCTCAGGAACTGTACCCCAGTGAGAGTCAGCACCCTCAGGAACTGTACCCCAGTGAGAGTCAGCACCTTCAGGAACTGTACCCCAGTGAGAGTCAGCACCTTCAGGAACTGTACCCCAGTGAGAGTCAGCACCTTCAGGAACTGTACCCCAGTGAGAGTCAGCACCTTCAGGAACTGTACCCTAGTGAGAGTCAGCACCTTCAGGAACTGTACCCAGTGAGATTCAGCACATTCAGGAACTGTACCCCAGTGAGAGTCAGCACCGTCAGGAACTGTACCCAGTGAGAGTCAGCACCCTCAGGAACTGTACCCCAGTGAGGAGTCAGCAGCTTCAGGGAAAATGTACCCAGCGAGAGTCAGCAACTTCAGGAACAGTACCCCAGTGAGAGTCAGCACCCTCGGGAACTGTACCCCAGTGAGAGTCAGCACCTTCAGGAAATGTACCCCAGTGAGAGTCAGCACCCTCAGGAACTGCACCCAGTGAGAGTCAGCACCTGCAGGAACTGTACCCCAGTGAGAGTCAGCACCTTCATGGAACAGTACCCCAGTGAGAGTCAGCACCTCAGGAACTGTAACCCAGTGAGAGTCAGGCACCGTCAGGAACTGTACACCATTGAGAGTCAGCACCCTCAGGAACTGTACCCCAGTGAGAGTCAGCACCATCAGGAACAGTACCCAGTGAGAGTCAGCACCTTCAGAAACAGTACCCCAGTGAGAGTCAGCACCTCAGGAACTGTACCCCAGTGAGAGTCAGCACCCTCAGGAATTGTACCCCAGTGAGAGTCAGCACCTTCAGGAACTGTACCCCACTGAGAGTCAGCACCTTCAGGAACTGTGCCCCAGTGAGAGTCAGCACCTTCAGGAACTGTACCCCAGTGAGAGTCAGCACCTTCAGGAACTGTACCCCAGTGAGAGTCAGCACCTTCAGGAGAACAGTACCCAGTGAGAGTCAGCACCCTCAGGAACTGTACCCCAGTGAGAGTCAGCACTTCAGGGAACTGTACCCAGTGAGAGTCAGCACCCTCAGGAACTGTACCCCAGTGAGAGTCAGCACCCTCAGGAAATGTACCCCACTGAGAGTCAGCACCTTCAGGAACTGTGCCCCAGTGAGAGTCAGCACCTTCAGGAACTGTACCCCAGTGAGAGTCAGCACCGTCAGGAACTGTACCCCAGTGAGAGTCAGCACCTTCAGGAACTGTACCCCAGTGAGAGTCAGCACCTTCAGGAACAGTACCCCAGTGAGAGTCAGCACCCTCAGGAACTGTACCCCAGTGAGAGTCAGCACCTCAGGAACTGTACCCCAGTGAGAGTCAGCACCTTCAGGAACTGTACCCCAGTGAGAGTCAGCACCTTCAGGAACAGTACCCCAGTGAGAGTCAGCACCTTCAGGAACTGTACCCAGTGAGAGTCAGCACCTTCAGGAACTGTACCCCAGTGAGAGTCAGCACCTTCAGGAACTGTACCCAGTGAGAGTCAGCACCTTCAGGAACTGTACCCCAGTGAGAGTCAGCACCTTCAGGAACAGTACCCCAGTGAGAGTCAGCACATCAGGAACTGTACCCCAGTGAGAGTCAGCACCCTCAGGAACTGTACCCCAGTGAGAGTCAGCACCCTCAGGAACTGTACCCCAGTGAGAGTCAGCACCCTCAGGAACTGTACCCCAGTGAGAGTCAGCACCTTCAGGAACTGTACCCCAGTGAGAGTCAGCACCCTCAGGAACTGTACCCCAGTGAGAGTCAGCACCTTCAGGAACTATACCCCAGTGAGAGTCAGCACCCTCAGGAACTGTACCCCAGTGAGAGTCAGCACCTTCAGGAACTATACCCCAGTGAGAGTCAGCACCCTCAGGAACTGTACCCCAGTGAGGGTCAGCACCTTCAGGAACAGTACCCCAGTGAGAGTCAGCACCCTCAGGAACTGTACCCAGTGAGAGTCAGCACCGTCAGGAACTGTATCCCAGTGAGAGTCAGCACCTTCAGGAACTGTACCCCAGTGAGAGTCAGCACCTTCAGGAACTGTACCCCAGTGAGAGTCAGCACCCTCAGGAACTGTACCCCAGTGAGAGTCAGCACCTTCAGGAACAGTACCCCAGTGAGAGTCAGCACCCTCAGGAACTGTACCCCAGTGAGAGTCAGCACCGTCAGGAACTGTATCCCAGTGAGAGTCAGCACCTTCAGGAACTGTACCCCAGTGAGAGTCAGCACCTTCAGGAACTGTACCCCAGTGAGAGTCTGCACCTTCAGGAACTGTACCCCAGTGAGAGTCAGCACCCTCAGGAACTGTATCCCAGTGAGAGTCAGCAACTTCGAGGAACTGTACCCCAGTGAGAGTCAGCACCTTCAGGAACTGTACCCCAGTGAGAGTCAGCACCCTCAGGAACAGTACCCCAGTGAGAGTCAGCACCCTCAGGAACTGTACCCCAGTGAGAGTCAGCACCCTCAGGAACTGTACCCCAGTGAGAGTCAGCACCCTCAGGAACTGTACCCCAGTGAGAGTCAGCACCCTCAGGAACAGTACCCCAGTGAGAGTCAGCACCCTCAGGAGACTGTACCCCAGTGAGAGTCAGCATCCTCAGGAGCTGTACCTCAGTGAGAGTCAGCACCTTCAGGAACTGTACCCCAGTGAGAGTCAGCACCTTCAGGAACTGTACCCCAGTGAGAGTCAGCACCTTCAGAACTGTACCCCAGTGAGAGTCAGCACCTTCAGGAACTGTACCCCAGTGAGAGTCAGCACCTTCAGGAACTGTACCCCAGTGAGAGTCAGCACCCTCAGGAACTGTACCCCAGTGAGAGTCAGCACCTTCAGGAAATGTACCCCAGTGAGAGTCAGCACCTTCAGGAACTGTACCCCAGTGAGAGTCAGCACCTTCAGGAACAGTACCCCAGTGAGAGTCAGCACCGTCAGGAACTGTACCCCAGTGAGAGTCGGCACCCTCAGGAACTGTACCCAGTGAGAGTCAGCACCCTCAGGAACTGTACCCCAGTGAGAGTCAGCACCCTCAGGAACTGTACCCCAGTGAGAGTCAGCACCTTCAGGAACTGTACCCCAGTGAGAGTCAGCACCTTCAGGAACTGTACCCCAGTGAGAGTCAGCACCTTCAGGAACTGTACCCCAGTGAGAGTCAGCATCTTCAGGAACTGTACCCCAGTGAGAGTCAGCACCTTCAGGAACTGTACCCAGTGAGAGGTCAGCACCTTCAGGGAAATTGTACCCCAGCGAGAGTCAGCACCTTCAGGAACTGTACCCCAGTGAGAGTCAGCACCTTCAGGAACTGTACCCCAGTGAGAGTCAGCACCGTCAGGAACTGTACCCCAGTGAGAGTCAGCACCCTCAGGAACTGTACCCCAGGTGAGAGTTAGTAGCTTCAGGAACTGTACCCCAGCGAAAGTCAGCAACTTCAGGAACTGTACCCCAGTGAGAGTCACACCTTCAGGGAACTGTATCCCCAGTGAGAGTCAGCACCTCAGGAACAGTACCCCAGTGAGAGGTCAGCACCCTCAGGAACTGTACCCCAGTGAGAGTCAGCACCCTCAGGAACTGTACCCCAGTGAGAGTCAGCACCCTCAGGAACTGTACCCCAGTGAGAGTCAGCACCCTCAGGAACAGTACCCCAGTGAGAGTCAGCACCCTCAGGAACTGTACCCCAGTGAGAGTCAGCACCCTCAGGAACTGTACCTCAGTGAGAGTCAGCACCTTCAGGAACTGTACCCCAGTGAGAGTCAGCACCTTCAGGAACTGTACCCCAGTGAGAGTCAGCACCTTCAGGAACTGTACCCCAGTGAGAGTCAGCACCTTCAGGAACTGTACCCCAGTGAGAGTCAGCACCTTCAAGAACTGTACCCCAGTGAGAGTCAGCACCTTCAGGAACAGTACCCCAGTGAGAGTCAGCACCCTCAGGAACTGTACCCCAGTGAGAGTCAGCACCCTCAGGAACTGTACCCCAGTGAGAGTCAGCACCCTCAGGAACAGTACCCCAGTGAGAGTCAGCACCCTCAGGAACTGTACCCCAGTGAGAGTCAGCACCCTCAGGAACTGTACCTCAGTGAGAGTCAGCACCTTCAGGAACTGTACCCCAGTGAGAGTCAGCACCTTCAGGAACTGTACCCCAGTGAGAGTCAGCACCTTCAGGAACTGTACCCCAGTGAGAGTCAGCACCTTCAGGAACAGTACCCCAGTGAGAGTCAGCTCCGTCAGGAACTGTACCCCAGTGAGAGTCGGCACCCTCAGGAACTGTACCCCAGTGAGAGTCAGCACCCTCAGGAACTGTACCCCAGTGAGAGTCAGCACCCTCAGGAACTGTACCCCAGTGAGAGTCAGCACCTTCAGGAACTGTACCCCAGTGACAGTCAGCACTTTCAGGAACTGTACCCCAGTGAGAGTCAGCACCTTCAGGAACTGTACCCCAGTGAGAGTCAGCACCTTCAGGAACTGTACCCCAGTGAGAGTCAGCACCTTCAGGAACTGTACCCCAGTGAGAGTCAGCACCGTCAGGAACTGTACCCCAGTGAGAGTCAGCACCTTCAGGAACAGGTCCCCAGTGAGAGTCAGCACCTTCAGGAACTGTACCCCAGTGAGCGTCAGCACCGTCAGGAATTGTACCCCAGTGACAGTCAGCACCTTCAGGAACTGTACCCCAGTGAGAGTCAGCACCTTCAGGAACTGTACCCCAGTGAGAGTCAGCACCTTCAGGAACTGTACCACAGTGAGAGTCAGCACCTTCAGGAACTGTACCCCAGTGAGAGTCAGCACCTTCAGGAACTGTACCCCAGTGAGAGTCAGCACCTTCAGGAACTGTACCCCAGTGAGAGTCAGCACCTTCAGGATATGTACCCCAGTGAGAGTCAGCACCCTCAGGAACTGTACCCCAGTGAGAGTCAGCACCGTCAGGAACTGTACCCCAGTGAGAGTCAGCACCTTCAGGATCTGTACCCCAGTGAGAGTCAGCACCTTCAGGAACTGTACCCCAGTGAGAGTCAGCACCTTCAGGAACTGTACCCCAGTGAGAGTCAGCACCTTCAGGAACTGTACCCCAGTGAGAGTCAGCACCTTCAGGATCTGTACCCCAGTGAGAGTCAGCACCCTCAGGAACTGTACCCCAGTGAGAGTCAGCACCCTCAGGAACTGTACCCCAGTGAGAGTCAGCACCTTCAGGAACTGTACCCCAGTGAGAGTCAGCACCTTCAGGAACTGTACCCCAGTGAGAGTCAGCACCTTCAGGAACTGTACCCCAGTGAGAGTCAGCACCTTCAGGAACTGTACCCTAGTGAGAGTCAGCACCTTCAGGAACTGTACCCCAGTGAGATTCAGCACCTTCAGGAACTGTACCCCAGTGAGAGTCAGCACCGTCAGGAACTGTACCCCAGTGAGAGTCAGCACCCTCAGGAACTGTACCCCAGTGAGAGTCAGCAGCTTCAGGAAATGTACCCCAGCGAGAGTCAGCAACTTCAGGAACAGTACCCCAGTGAGAGTCAGCACCCTCGGGAACAGTACCCCAGTGAGAGTCAGCACCCTCAGGAACTGTACCCCAGTGAGAGTCAGCACCTTCAGGAAATGTACCCCAGTGAGAGTCAGCACCCTCAGGAACTGCACCCCAGTGAGAGTCAGCACCTGCAGGAACTGTACCCCAGTGAGAGTCAGCACCTTCAGGAACAGTACCCCAGTGAGAGTCAGCACCTTCAGGAACTGTAACCCAGTGAGAGTCAGCACTGTCAGGAACTGTACACCATTGAGAGTCAGCACCCTCAGGAACTGTACCCCAGTGAGAGTCAGCACCATCAGGAACAGTACCCCAGTGAGAGTCAGCACCTTCAGAAACAGTACCCCAGTGAGAGTCAGCACCCTCAGGAACTGTACCCCAGTGAGAGTCAGCACCCTCAGGAATTGTACCCCAGTGAGAGTCAGCACCTTCAGGAACTGTACCCCACTGAGAGTCAGCACCTTCAGGAACTGTACCCCAGTGAGAGTCAGCACCTTCAGGAACTGTACCCCAGTGAGAGTCAGCACCTTCAGGAACTGTACCCCAGTGAGAGTCAGCACCTTCAGGAACAGTACCCCAGTGAGAGTCAGCACCCTCAGGAACTGTACCCCAGTGAGAGTCAGCACCTTCAGGAACTGTACCCCAGTGAGAGTCAGCACCTTCAGGAACTGTACCCCAGTGAGAGTCAGCACCTTCAGGAACAGTACCCCAGTGAGAGTCAGCACCATCAGGAACTGTACCCCAGTGAGAGTCAGCACCCTCAGGAACTGTACCCCAGTGAGAGTCAGCACCCAAAGGAACTGTATCCCAGTGAGAGTCAGCACCCTCAGGAACTGTACCCCAGTGAGAGTCAGCACCGTCAGGAACTGTATCCCAGTGAGAGTCAGCACCTTCAGGAACTGTACCCCAGTGAGAGTCAGCACCTTCAGGAACTGTACCCCAGTGAGAGTCAGCACCTTCAGGAACAGTACCCCAGTGAGAGATAGCACCCTCAGGAACTGTACCCCAGTGAGAGTCAGCACCTTCAGGAACTATACCCCAGTGAGAGTCAGCACATTCAGGAAATGTACCTCAGTGAGAGTCAGCACCTTCAGGAACAGTACCCCAGTGAGAGTCAGCACCCTCAGGAACTGTACCTCAGTGAGAGTCAGCACCTTCAGGAACTGTACCACAGTGAGAGTCAGCACCTTCAGGAACTGTACCCCAGTGAGAGTCAACACATTCAGGAACAGTACCCCAGTGAGAGTCAGCACCCTCAGGAACTGTACCCCAGTGAGAGTCAGCACCTTCAGGAACTATACCCCAGTGAGAGTCAGCACCCTCAGGAACTGTACCCCAGTGAGGGTCAGCACCTTCAGGAACAGTACCCCAGTGAGAGTCAGCACCCTCAGGAACTGTACCCCAGTGAGAGTCAGCACCGTCAGGAACTGTATCCCAGTGAGAGTCAGCACCTTCAGGAACTGTACCCCAGTGAGAGTCAGCACCTTCAGGAACTGTACCCCAGTGAGAGTCAGCACCCTCAGGAACTGTACCCCAGTGAGAGTCAGCACCTTCAGGAACAGTACCCCAGTGAGAGTCAGCACCCTCAGGAACTGTACCCCAGTGAGAGTCAGCACCGTCAGGAACTGTATCCCAGTGAGAGTCAGCACCTTCAGGAACTGTACCCCAGTGAGAGTCAGCACCTTCAGGAACTGTACCCCAGTGAGAGTCTGCACCTTCAGGAACTGTACCCCAGTGAGAGTCAGCACCCTCAGGAACTGTATCCCAGTGAGAGTCAGCAACTTCAGGAACTGTACCCCAGTGAGAGTCAGCACCTTCAGGAACTGTACCCCAGTGAGAGTCAGCACCCTCAGGAACAGTACCCCAGTGAGAGTCAGCACCCTCAGGAACTGTACCCCAGTGAGAGTCAGCACCCTCAGGAACTGTACCCCAGTGAGAGTCAGCATCCTCAGGAACTGTACCCCAGTGAGAGTCAGCACCCTCAGGAACAGTACCCCAGTGAGAGTCAGCACCCTCAGGAACTGTACCCCAGTGAGAGTCAGCATCCTCAGGAGCTGTACCTCAGTGAGAGTCAGCACCTTCAGGAACTGTACCCCAGTGAGAGTCAGCACCTTCAGGAACTGTACCCCAGTGAGAGTCAGCACCTTCAGGAACTGTACCCCAGTGAGAGTCAGCACCTTCAGGAACTGTACCCCAGTGAGAGTCAGCACCTTCAGGAACTGTACCCCAGTGAGAGTCAGCACCCTCAGGAACTGTACCCCAGTGAGAGTCAGCACCTTCAGGAAATGTACCCCAGTGAGAGTCAGCACCTTCAGGAACTGTACCCCAGTGAGAGTCAGCACCTTCAGGAACAGTACCCCAGTGAGAGTCAGCACCGTCAGGAACTGTACCCCAGTGAGAGTCGGCACCCTCAGGAACTGTACCCCAGTGAGAGTCAGCACCCTCAGGAACTGTACCCCAGTGAGAGTCAGCACCCTCAGGAACTGTACCCCAGTGAGAGTCAGCACCTTCAGGAACTGTACCCCAGTGAGAGTCAGCACCTTCAGGAACTGTACCCCAGTGAGAGTCAGCACCTTCAGGAACTGTACCCCAGTGAGAGTCAGCATCTTCAGGAACTGTACCCCAGTGAGAGTCAGCACCTTCAGGAACTGTACGCCAGTGAGAGTCAGCACCTTCAGGAATTGTACCCCAGCGAGAGTCAGCACCTTCAGGAACTGTACCCCAGTGAGAGTCAGCACCTTCAGGAACTGTACCCCAGTGAGAGTCAGCACCGTCAGGAACTGTACCCCAGTGAGAGTCAGCACCCTCAGGAACTGTACCCCAGTGAGAGTTAGTAGCTTCAGGAACTGTACCCCAGCGAAAGTCAGCAACGTCAGGAACTGTACCCCAGTGAGAGTCAGCACCTTCAGGAACTGTACCCCAGTGAGAGTCAGCACCCTCAGGAACAGTACCCCAGTGAGAGTCAGCACCCTCAGGAACTGTACCCCAGTGAGAGTCAGCACCCTCAGGAACTGTACCCCAGTGAGAGTCAGCACCCTCAGGAACTGTACCCCAGTGAGAGTCAGCACCCTCAGGAACAGTACCCCAGTGAGAGTCAGCACCCTCAGGAACTGTACCCCAGTGAGAGTCAGCACCCTCAGGAACTGTACCTCAGTGAGAGTCAGCACCTTCAGGAACTGTACCCCAGTGAGAGTCAGCACCTTCAGGAACTGTACCCCAGTGAGAGTCAGCACCTTCAGGAACTGTACCCCAGTGAGAGTCAGCACCTTCAGGAACTGTACCCCAGTGAGAGTCAGCACCTTCAGGAACTGTACCCCAGTGAGAGTCAGCACCTTCAGGAACAGTACCCCAGTGAGAGTCAGCACCCTCAGGAACTGTACCCCAGTGAGAGTCAGCACCTTCAGGAACTGTACCCCAGTGAGAGTCAGCACCTTCAGGAACTGTACCCCAGTGAGAGTCAGCACCGTCAGGAACTGTACCCCAGTGAGAGTCAGCAGCTTCAGGAACAGGTCCCCAGTGAGAGTCAGCACCTTCAGGAACTGTACCCCAGTGAGCGTCAGCACCGTCAGGAATTGTACCCCAGTGACAGTCAGCACCTTCAGGAACTGTACCCCAGTGAGAGTCAGCACCTTCAGGAACTGTACCCCAGTGAGAGTCAGCACCTTCAGGAACTGTACCACAGTGAGAGTCAGCACCTTCAGGAACTGTACCCCAGTGAGAGTCAGCACCTTCAGGAACTGTACCCCAGTGAGAGTCAGCACCTTCAGGAACTGTACCCCAGTGAGAGTCAGCACCTTCAGGATATGTACCCCAGTGAGAGTCAGCACCTTCAGGATCTGTACCCCAGTGAGAGTCAGCACCCTCAGGAACTGTACCCCAGTGAGAGTCAGCACCCTCAGGAACTGTACCCCAGTGAGAGTCAGCACCTTCAGGAACTGTACCCCAGTGAGAGTCAGCACCTTCAGGAACTGTACCCCAGTGAGAGTCAGCACCTTCAGGAACTGTACCCCAGTGAGAGTCAGCACCTTCAGGAACTGTACCCTAGTGAGAGTCAGCACCTTCAGGAACTGTACCCCAGTGAGATTCAGCACCTTCAGGAACTGTACCCCAGTGAGAGTCAGCACCGTCAGGAACTGTACCCCAGTGAGAGTCAGCACCCTCAGGAACTGTACCCCAGTGAGAGTCAGCAGCTTCAGGAAATGTACCCCAGCGAGAGTCAGCAACTTCAGGAACAGTACCCCAGTGAGAGTCAGCACCCTCGGGAACTGTACCCCAGTGAGAGTCAGCACCTTCAGGAACTGTACCCCAGTGAGAGTCAGCACCTTCAGGAACTGTACCCCAGTGAGAGTCAGCACCTTCAGGAACTGTACCCCAGTGAGAGTCAGCACCTTCAGGAACAGTACCCCAGTGAGAGTCAGCACCCTCAGGAACTGTACCCCAGTGAGAGTCAGCACCTTCAGGAACTGTACCCCAGTGAGAGTCAGCACCTTCAGGAACTGTACCCCAGTGAGAGTCAGCACCGTCAGGAACTGTACCCCAGTGAGAGTCAGCAGCTTCAGGAACAGGTCCCCAGTGAGAGTCAGCACCTTCAGGAACTGTACCCCAGTGAGCGTCAGCACCGTCAGGAATTGTACCCCAGTGACAGTCAGCACCTTCAGGAACTGTACCCCAGTGAGAGTCAGCACCTTCAGGAACTGTACCCCAGTGAGAGTCAGCACCTTCAGGAACTGTACCACAGTGAGAGTCAGCACCTTCAGGAACTGTACCCCAGTGAGAGTCAGCACCTTCAGGAACTGTACCCCAGTGAGAGTCAGCACCTTCAGGAACTGTACCCCAGTGAGAGTCAGCACCTTCAGGATATGTACCCCAGTGAGAGTCAGCACCTTCAGGATCTGTACCCCAGTGAGAGTCAGCACCCTCAGGAACTGTACCCCAGTGAGAGTCAGCACCCTCAGGAACTGTACCCCAGTGAGAGTCAGCACCTTCAGGAACTGTACCCCAGTGAGAGTCAGCACCTTCAGGAACTGTACCCCAGTGAGAGTCAGCACCTTCAGGAACTGTACCCCAGTGAGAGTCAGCACCTTCAGGAACTGTACCCTAGTGAGAGTCAGCACCTTCAGGAACTGTACCCCAGTGAGATTCAGCAACTTCAGGAACTGTACCCCAGTGAGAGTCAGCACCGTCAGGAACTGTACCCCAGTGAGAGTCAGCACCCTCAGGAACTGTACCCCAGTGAGAGTCAGCAGCTTCAGGAAATGTACCCCAGCGAGAGTCAGCAACTTCAGGAACAGTACCCCAGTGAGAGTCAGCACCCTCGGGAACTGTACCCCAGTGAGAGTCAGCACCTTCAGGAAATGTACCCCAGTGAGAGTCAGCACCCTCAGGAACTGCACCCCAGTGAGAGTCAGCACCTGCAGGAACTGTACCCCAGTGAGAGTCAGCACCTTCAGGAACAGTACCCCAGTGAGAGTCAGCACCTTCAGGAACTGTAACCCAGTGAGAGTCAGCACCGTCAGGAACTGTACACCATTGAGAGTCAGCACCCTCAGGAACTGTACCCCAGTGAGAGTCAGCACCATCAGGAACAGTACCCCAGTGAGAGTCAGCACCTTCAGAAACAGTACCCCAGTGAGAGTCAGCACCCTCAGGAACTGTACCCCAGTGAGAGTCAGCACCCTCAGGAATTGTACCCCAGTGAGAGTCAGCACCTTCAGGAACTGTACCCCACTGAGAGTCAGCACCTTCAGGAACTGTGCCCCAGTGAGAGTCAGCACCTTCAGGAACTGTACCCCAGTGAGAGTCAGCACCTTCAGGAACTGTACCCCAGTGAGAGTCAGCACCTTCAGGAACAGTACCCCAGTGAGAGTCAGCACCCTCAGGAACTGTACCCCAGTGAGAGTCAGCACCTTCAGGAACTGTACCCCAGTGAGAGTCAGCACCCTCAGGAACTGTACCCCAGTGAGAGTCAGCACCCTCAGGAAATGTACCCCACTGAGAGTCAGCACCTTCAGGAACTGTGCCCCAGTGAGAGTCAGCACCTTCAGGAACTGTACCCCAGTGAGAGTCAGCACCTTCAGGAACTGTACCCCAGTGAGAGTCAGCACCTTCAGGAACAGTACCCCAGTGAGAGTCAGCACCCTCAGGAACTGTACCCCAGTGAGAGTCAGCACCTTCAGGAACTGTACCCCAGTGAGAGTCAGCACCTTCAGGAACTGTACCCCAGTGAGAGTCAGCACCTTCAGGAACTGTACCCCAGTGAGAGTCAGCACCATCAGGAACTGTACCCCAGTGAGAGTCAGCACCCTCAGGAACTGTACCCCAGCGAGAGTCAGCACCTTCAGGAACTGTACCCCAGTGAGAGTCAGCACCCAAAGGAACTGTACCCCAGTGAGAGTCAGCACCTTCAGGAACTGTACCCCAGTGAGAGTCAGCACCATCAGGAACTGTACCCCAGTGAGAGTTATCACCTTCAGGAAATGTACCCCAGTGAGAGTCAGCACCTTCAGGAACTGTACCCCAGTGAGAGTCAGCACCCTCAGGAACTGTACCCCAGTGAGAGTCAGCACCTTCAGGAACTGTACCCCAGTGAGAGTCAGCACCATCAGGAACTGTACCCCAGTGAGAGTTATCACCTTCAGGAAATGTACCCCAGTGAGAGTCAGCACCTTCAGGAACTGTACCCCAGTGAGAGTCAGCACCCTCAGGAACTGTACCCCAGTGAGAGTCAGCACCTTCAGGAACTGTACACCATTGAGAGTCAGCACCCTCAGGAACTGTACCCCAGTGAGAGTCAGCACCTTCAGGAACTGTACCCCAGTGAGAGTCAGCACCCTCAGGAACTGTACCACAGTGAGAGTCAGCACCTTCAGGAACTGTACCCCAGTGAGAGTCAGCACCTTCAGGAACAGTACCCCAGTGAGAGTCAGCACCTTCAGGAACTGTACCCCAGTGAGAGTCAGCACCTTCAGGAACAGTACCCCAGTGAGAGTCAGCACCTTCAGGAACTGTACCCCAGTGAGAGTCAGCACCTTCAGGAACTGTACCCCAGTGAGAGTCAGCACCTTCAGGAACTGTACCCCAGTGAGAGTCAGCACCTTCAGGAACTGTACCCCAGTGAGAGTCAGCACCTTCAGGAACTGTATCCCAGTGAGAGTCAGCACCCTCAGGAACTGTACCCCAGTGAGAGTCAGCACCTTCAGGAACTGTACCCCAGTGAGAGTCAGCACCCTCAGGAACTGTTCCCCAGTGAGAGTCAGCACCCTCAGGAACTGTACCCCAGTGAGAGTCAGCACCTTCAGGAACTGTACCCCAGTGAGAGTCAGCACCCTCAGGAACTGTACCCCAGTGAGAGTCAGCACCCTCAGGAACTGTACCCCAGTGAGAGTCAGCACCTTCAGGAACAGTACCCCAGTGAGAGTCAGCACCTTCAGGAACTGTACCCCAGTGAGAGTCAGCACCTTCAGGAACAGTACCCCAGTGAGAGTCAGCACCTTCAGGAACTGTACCCCAGTGAGAGTCAGCACCTTCAGGAACTGTACCCCAGTGAGAGTCAGCACCTTCAGGAACTGTACCCCAGTGAGAGTCAGCACCTTCAGGAACTGTACCCCAGTGAGAGTCAGCACCTTCAGGAACTGTATCCCAGTGAGAGTCAGCACCCTCAGGAACTGTACCCCAGTGAGAGTCAGCACCTTCAGGAACTGTACCCCAGTGAGAGTCAGCACCCTCAGGAACTGTACCCCAGTGAGAGTCAGCACCCTCAGGAACTGTACCCCAGTGAGAGTCAGCACCCTCAGGAACTGTACCCCAGTGAGAGTCAGCACCCTCAGGAACTGTACCCCAGTGAGAGTCAGCACCCTCAGGAACTGTACCCCAGTGAGAGTCAGCACCTTCAGGAACTGTACCCCAGTGAGAGTTATCACCTTCAGGAACTGTACCCCAGTGAGAGTCAGCACCTTCAGGAACTGTACCCCAGTGAGAGTCAGCACCCTCAGGAACTGTACCCCAGTGAGAGTCAGCACCGTCAGGAACTGTACCCCAGTGAGAGTCAGCACCCTCAGGAACTGTACCCCAGTGAGAGTCAGCAGCTTCAGGAAATGTACCCCAGCGAGAGTCAGCAACTTCAGGAACAGTACCCCAGTGAGAGTCAGCACCCTCGGGAACAGTACCCCAGTGAGAGTCAGCACCCTCAGGAACTGTACCCCAGTGAGAGTCAGCACCTTCAGGAAATGTACCCCAGTGAGAGTCAGCACCTTCAGGAACTGTGCCCCAGTGAGAGTCAGCACCTTCAGGAACTGTACCCCAGTGAGAGTCAGCACCCTCAGGAACTGTACCCCAGTGAGAGTCAGCACCTTCAGGAACTGTACCCCAGTGAGAGTCAGCACCTTCAGGAACAGTACCCCAGTGAGAGTCAGCACCATCAGGAACTGTACCCCAGTGAGAGTCAGCACCTTCAGGAACAGTACCCCAGTGAGAGTCAGCACCCTCAGGAACTGTACCCCAGTGAGAGTCAGCACCTTCAGGAACTGTACCCCAGTGAGAGTCAGCACCTTCAGGAACAGTACCCCAGTGAGAGTCAGCACCATCAGGAACTGTACCCCAGTGAGAGTCAGCACCCAAAGGAACTGTACCCCAGTGAGAGTCAGCACCTTCAGGAAATGTACCCCAGTGAGAGTCAGCACCCTCAGGAACTGCACCCCAGTGAGAGTCAGCACCTGCAGGAACTGTACCCCAGTGAGAGTCAGCACCTTCAGGAACAGTACCCCAGTGAGAGTCAGCACCTTCAGGAACTGTAACCCAGTGAGAGTCAGCACTGTCAGGAACTGTACACCATTGAGAGTCAGCACCCTCAGGAACTGTACCCCAGTGAGAGTCAGCACCATCAGGAACAGTACCCCAGTGAGAGTCAGCACCTTCAGAAACAGTACCCCAGTGAGAGTCAGCACCCTCAGGAACTGTACCCCAGTGAGAGTCAGCACCCTCAGGAATTGTACCCCAGTGAGAGTCAGCACCTTCAGGAACTGTACCCCACTGAGAGTCAGCACCTTCAGGAACTGTGCCCCAGTGAGATTCAGCACCTTCAGGAACTGTACCCCAGTGAGAGTCAGCACCTTCAGGAACTGTACCCCAGTGAGAGTCAGCACCTTCAGGAACAGTACCCCAGTGAGAGTCAGCACCCTCAGGAACTGTACCCCAGTGAGAGTCAGCACCTTCAGGAACTGTACCCCAGTGAGAGTCAGCACCTTCAGGAACTGTACCCCAGTGAGAGTCAGCACCCTCAGGAGCTGTACCCCAGTGAGAGTCAGCACCCAAAGGAACTGTATCCCAGTGAGAGTCAGCACCCTCAGGAACTGTACCCCAGTGAGAGTCAGCACCGTCAGGAACTGTATCCCAGTGAGAGTCAGCACCTTCAGGAACTGTACCCCAGTGAGAGTCAGCACCTTCAGGAACTGTACCCCAGTGAGAGTCTGCACCTTCAGGAACTGTACCCCAGTGAGAGTCAGCACCCTCAGGAACTGTACCCCAGTGAGAGTCAGCACCTTCAGGAACTGTACCCCAGTGAGAGTCAGCACCTTCAGGAACTGTACCCCAGTGAGAGTCAGCACCTTCAGGAACTGTACCCCAGTGAGAGTCAGCACCTTCAGGAACAGTACCCCAGTGAGAGATAGCACCCTCAGGAACTGTACCCCAGTGAGAGTCAGCACCTTCAGGAACTATACCCCAGTGAGAGTCAGCACATTCAGGAAATGTACCTCAGTGAGAGTCAGCACCTTCAGGAACAGTACCCCAGTGAGAGTCAGCACCCTCAGGAACTGTACCCCAGTGAGAGTCAGCACCCTCAGGAACTGTACCCCAGTGAGAGTCAGCACCGTCAGGAATTGTACCCCAGTGAGAGTCAGCACCTTCAGGAACTGTACCCCAGTGAGAGTCAACACCTTCAGGAACTGTACCCCAGTGAGAGTCAGCACCTTCAGGAACAGTACCCCAGTGAGAGTCAGCACCCTCAGGAACTGTACCCCAGTGAGAGGCAGCACCTTCAGGAACTATACCCCAGTGAGAGTCAGCACCCTCAGGAACTGTACCCCAGTGAGAGTCAGCACCTTCAGGAACAGTACCCCAGTGAGAGTCAGCACCCTCAGGAACTGTACCCCAGTGAGAGTCAGCACCGTCAGGAACTGTATCCCAGTGAGAGTCAGCACCTTCAGGAACTGTACCCCAGTGAGAGTCAGCACCTGCAGGAACTGTACCCCAGTGAGAGTCTGCACCTTCAGGAACTGTACCCCAGTGAGAGTCAGCACCCTCAGGAACTGTACCCCAGTGAGAGTCAGCACCTTCAGGAACAGTACCCCAGTGAGAGTCAGCACCCTCAGGAACTGTACCCCAGTGAGAGTCAGCACCGTCAGGAACTGTATCCCAGTGAGAGTCAGCACCTTCAGGAACAGTACCCCAGTGAGAGTCAGCACCTTCAGGAACTGTACCCCAGTGAGAGTCAGCACCTTCAGGAACTGTACCCCAGTGAGAGTCTGCACCTTCAGGAACTGTACCCCAGTGAGAGTCAGCACCCTCAGGAACTGTATCCCAGTGAGAGTCAGCAACTTCAGGAACTGTACCCCAGTGAGAGTCAGCACCTTCAGGAACTGTACCCCAGTGAGAGTCAGCACCCTCAGGAACAGTACCCCAGTGAGAGTCAGCACCCTCAGGAACTGTACCCCAGTGAGAGTCAGCACCCTCAGGAACTGTACCCCAGTGAGAGTCAGCACCCTCAGGAACTGTACCCCAGTGAGAGTCAGCACCCTCAGGAACAGTACCCCAGTGAGAGTCAGCACCCTCAGGAACTGTACCCCAGTGAGAGTCAGCATCCTCAGGAACTGTACCTCAGTGAGAGTCAGCACCTTCAGGAACTGTACCCCAGTGAGAGTCAGCACCTTCAGGAACTGTACCCCAGTGAGAGTCAGCACCTTCAGGAACTGTACCCCAGTGAGAGTCAGCACCTTCAGGAACTGTACCCCAGTGAGAGTCAGCACCTTCAGGAACTGTACCCCAGTGAGAGTCAGCACCTTCAGGAACAGTACCCCAGTGAGAGTCAGCACCCTCAGGAACTGTACCCCAGTGAGAGTCAGCACCTTCAGGAAATGTACCCCAGTGAGAGTCAGCACCTTCAGGAACTGTACCCCAGTGAGAGTCAGCACCTTCAGGAACAGTACCCCAGTGAGAGTCAGCACCGTCAGGAACTGTACCCCAGTGAGAGTCGGCACCCTCAGGAACTGTACCCCAGTGAGAGTCAGCACCCTCAGGAACTGTACCCCAGTGAGAGTCAGCACCCTCAGGAACTGTACCCCAGTGAGAGTCAGCACCTTCAGGAACTGTACCCCAGTGACAGTCAGCACTTTCAGGAACTGTACCCCAGTGAGAGTGAGCACCTTCAGGAACTGTACCCCAGTGAGAGTCAGCACCTTCAGGAACTGTACCCCAGTGAGAGTCAGCACCTTCAGGAACTGTACCCCAGTGAGAGTCAGCACCTTCAGGAACTGTACCCCAGTGAGAGTCAGCACCGTCAGGAACTGTACCCCAGTGAGAGTCAGCACCTTCAGGAACAGGTCCCCAGTGTGTGGTAAACCACTGTATTGTATATTGCCACCTCTGGGTGGCGCTGTGTATGGAGGCATGCCTCAGCTGACTCCACCCACCACTGTGTGGGTTTCGTTCAGACTTGTTCAGTCACTCACGAAGAAGCATGGTCTCTTCTTAGCTAATAAAAGCCTTATTCATCTCTTCTTTCGACTCATCATCTCTTCTTCGACTCATCACCTTTTATGAAGTAATTGATAAGCGTATCAATTTTATTAGCTAAAAGTTAAATGGCGACACCTGAGGAGCAACAACAGCAACGGATACAGCAGACATTGCTGAGAGCCCTCAGACCACCACGCCTGGACCTCGACCCTCAAGATGTGGGTGCATCAGCCAAGTTTGAACACTGGCTGAGCTGCTTTGAATCCTTCCTCGCAATCTCACAGGTTACAGAGGAGGATCACAAACTGAAAATTTTGACCGCCCAGGTGAGCCATCAAGTATATATGCTAATCCGGGACTCTAATACGTACGTGGCGGCCCTCGAGCTACTAAAAGGGCAATATACGCGCCCAGTGAACACAATTTACGCCCGACACCTCTTGGGATCCCGCAGGCAGCAACCGGGAGAATCGGTAGGGGCATTTGCACGGGCGCTACTGGCACTCTGCAGAGACTGCGATTGTAAAGCGGTAACGGCTGTGGAGCACGCGCAGGGACTCGCCTGTGATGCCTTCGTCAGGGGCCTCCAGTCAGACCACACCCGGCAGAGACTGCTAGAAAGCAAGGAACCCGACCTGAAGACGGCCATTGCCCTTGCGCTCTCGTTAGAGGAGGCCCACCGAAACCTCGAGGCATACCCCCGTAACGGCGCCGAGACATGGCAATCGAAACCGTGGGACATGGGACCGCCGCCCCCGGCACCAACCGCTGCAGCGACCCAACCGAGACAGCAGCCTCCGGTAAGAACTGCTTCGATGCCCAGTAACCAGGCCCAAAAATGCTATTTCTGTGGCCAGTTAAAACATCCCAGAGCGCACTGCCCAGCTAAGACAGCTACCTGCTCGGGCTGCGGGAAGAAAGGCCATTACGCTAACGCCTGCAAGGGGAAGCCAGCCAGCAGCGCAGCGTGCGGGCCGTGGGAGCAGCCATCTTATCCGCCATTTTGTGTACCCCCGGCCGCATGGCATCCGCCGCCATCGTATCCAACGCACTCAACCGCCATTTCGTCACCGGAACCGACCACCGTCTCGGCGGATGACTATAGTGACTCACTAAGCCACATACTGGCCTCCGTGACGCTGGATCAAGCCCTCCCTCACCATCTATCCAGCTCCATGATGGATATCGCGGTAAACGGCCGCGCCACCAGTTGCCTGATCGACAGCGGGAGCACAGAGAGTTTCGTCCACCCCGACACGGTACGTAGCCACTCCCTCACGATTCTGCCAACGCACCATCGCATTTCTATGGCGTCCAAGTCCCAGTCAATGGACATCAGCGGCTACTGTGTGGTGACCCTGTCAGTAGGGGGCACTGAATATAAAAAATTTAAACTGCTAGTCCTGCCCCGTCTTTGCGCTGCCGTCCTGCTAGGGTTGGATTTTCAGTGCCACCTTAAGAGTGTCACACTAGCATACGGTGGACCCCTCCCCCCACTCACAGTCTGCAACCAACAACTTTTAAATCGCCCGCTGCAAACCACCTGCAGCCTTTCCACATTAAAAGTCCCCCCCCCTCCCCTGTTCGCTAACCTCACCCGCGACTGTAAACCCATCGCTACCAAAAGCAGGCGGTACAGTGCCGGGGACAGAGCTTTTATCAGCTCTGAGGTGGAGCGGCTCTTGAAGGAGGGCATTATCGAAGGTAGCACTAACCCCTGGCGAGCCCAGGTTGTAGTCGTTAAAACCACTGCAAAACGCCGCATGGTAATCGACTACAGCCAAACCATAAACCGGTACACCCAGCTGGACGCGTACCCCCTCCCTCGCATATCTGATATGGTCAATCAGATTGCGCAATACAAAGTATTCTCCACCATCGACCTTAAGTCAGCGTACCACCAGCTGCCCATCCGCCATGAGGACCGCCAGTATACTGCCTTCGAGGCAAACGGCCGCCTCTACCACTTCCTTAGGGTCCCCTTCGGCGTCACCAACGGGGTTTCGGTCTTCCAAAGGGAGATGGACCGAATGGTTGACCAGAACGCGCTGCGGGCAACCTTCCCCTATTTGGATAACGTCACCATCTGCGGCCACGACCAGCAGGACCACGACGTTAATCTAGCAAATTTCCTCCGTACGGCCCAACGGCTGAACCTAACGTACAATAAGGAAAAATGTATGTTTCACACCAAGCGCCTGGCCATCCTCGGCTGCGTGGTGGAGAACGGAGTCATCGGGCCCGACCCCGACAGAATGCGCCCCCTAATGGAGCTACCCCTTCCCCACTGCCAAAAAGCACTGAAGAGATGCCTGGGGTTTTTCTCCTACTACGCCCAGTGGGTGCCCCTCTATGCAGACAAAGCCAGGCCCCTCATCAAAGCCACCTCCTTCCCCCTGACACCAGAGGCGTGTGCAGCCTTCACTCTTATCAAGAACGATATCGCGAAGGCCGCAATGCACGCGGTGGATGAGTCCATCCCCTTCCAAGTGGAGAGCGATGCCTCCGACTTCGCCCTAGCCGCGACCCTTAACCAGGCGGGCAGACCCGTGGCCTTTTTCTCAAGGACCCTCCAGGGCCCCGAGACGAGACACTCCTCCGTCGAAAAGGAGGCCCAGGCTATTGTAGAAGCGGTGCGTCACTGGAGGCATTACCTGGCCGGGAAACGATTTACCCTGCTCACTGACCAGCGTTCAGTAGCTTTTATGTTTAATAATAAGCAGAGGGGTAAAATCAAGAACGACAAGATCTTGAGGTGGAGAATCGAACTCTCCACCTACAATTATGATATCTTGTATCGGCCAGGGAAACTCAATGAGCCCCCAGATGCCCTATCACGTGGTACATGCGCCAACACGCAGAGTGATAGGCTGCAGTCCCTCCACAATGACCTCTGCCACCCGGGGGTCACCAGGTTTTTCCATTTTATCAAATCCCGTAACCTGCCCGACTCCATCGAGGAGGTCAGGACCATGACCAAGAGCTGCCAAATCTGCGCCGAGTGCAAACCGCACTTCTATAGGCCGGACAGAGCAAGCCTGATCAAGGCCACCCGCCCCTTCGAACGCCTGAGCGTCGATTTTAAAGGGCCCCTCCCCTCCGCTGACCGCAATGTGTACTTCCTCAACATAGTTGATGAGTACTCCCGTTTCCCCTTTGCCATCCCTTGCCCAGACATGACCAGTACCACGGTCATCAAGTGTCTAAATGACATCTTCGCTCTGTTCGGGTTCCCCAGCTATATACATAGCGACAGGGGCTCATCGTTCATGAGCGACGAACTTCGGCAGTACCTGCTAACAAGAGGTATCGCCACGAGCAGGACCACCAGTTACAACCCCCGGGGGAACGGCCAGGTGGAAAGGGAGAACGCGACGGTTTGGAAGGCAGTCCTCTTAGCACTAAAATCTAAGGGCCTTCCGACCTCCCGCTGGCAGGAGGTCCTCCCTGCAGTGCTCCACTCCATTCGGTCACTGCTTTGTACTGCCACTAATGCGACCCCTCATGAGAAAATGTTCGTTTTCCCCCGGAAGTCTACATCGGGAACCTCGCTACCGGCATGGTTGACTTCTCCTGGGCCCGTCCTACTGCGGAGGCACGTGAGGACGCATAAAACGGACCCCCTGGTCGAGCGGGTGCACCTCCTACACGCCAACCCCCAGTATGCCTGGGTGACATACCCAGACGGGCGGGAGGACACGGTCTCCATACGAGATCTCGCACCCTCGGGTACCCCTGAATTACCACCGTTATCCCCCTTACCACCGTTATCCCCCTTACCACTGTTATCCCCCACCACCCCTCCCAACCCAACCCTTGCAGACGGCATGCCAAAGCCCCAGGAATCTTCGCCAACCACCCAGACACCAGACCCGACGTCGGATGCTGTAACACCACCGCCGCCACCACGACGATCAGGACGTCAGACAAGGCCTCCTGATAGACTTAACTTGTAGTACCCTTCACCCCGCCGGACTTCACATTAAACAAGGGGTGAATGTGGTAAACCACTGTATTGTATATTGCCACCTCTGGGTGGCGCTGTGTATGGAGGCATGCCTCAGCTGACTCCACCCACCACTGTGTGGGTTTCGTTCAGACTTGTTCAGTCACTCACGAAGAAGCATGGTCTCTTCTTAGCTAATAAAAGCCTTATTCATCTCTTCTTTCGACTCATCATCTCTTCTTCGACTCATCACCTTTTATGAAGTAATTGATAAGCGTATCACAGTGAGAGTCAGCACCTTCAGGAACTGTACCCCAGTGAGCGTCAGCACCGTCAGGAATTGTACCCCAGTGACAGTCAGCACCTTCAGGAACTGTACCCCAGTGAGAGTCAGCACCTTCAGGAACTGTACCCCAGTGAGAGTCAGCACCTTCAGGAACTGTACCACAGTGAGAGTCAGCACCTTCAGGAACTGTACCCCAGTGAGAGTCAGCACCTTCAGGAACTGTACCCCAGTGAGAGTCAGCACCTTCAGGAACTGTACCCCAGTGAGAGTCAGCACCTTCAGGATATGTACCCCAGTGAGAGTCAGCACCTTCAGGATCTGTACCCCAGTGAGAGTCAGCACCCTCAGGAACTGTACCCCAGTGAGAGTCAGCACCCTCAGGAACTGTACCCCAGTGAGAGTCAGCACCTTCAGGAACTGTACCCCAGTGAGAGTCAGCACCTTCAGGAACTGTACCCCAGTGAGAGTCAGCACCCTCAGGAACTGTACCCCAGTGAGAGTCAGCATCTTCAGGAACTGTACCCCAGTGAGAGTCAGCACCTTCAGGAACTGTACGCCAGTGAGAGTCAGCACCTTCAGGAATTGTACCCCAGCGAGAGTCAGCACCTTCAGGAACTGTACCCCAGTGAGAGTCAGCACCTTCAGGAACTGTACCCCAGTGAGAGTCAGCACTGTCAGGAACTGTACCCCAGTGAGAGTCAGCACCCTCAGGAACTGTACCCCAGTGAGAGTTAGCAGCTTCAGGAACTGTACCCCAGCGAAAGTCAGCAACTTCAGGAACTGTACCCCAGTGAGAGTCAGCACCTTCAGGAACTGTACCCCAGTGAGAGTCAGCACCCTCAGGAACAGTACCCCAGTGAGAGTCAGCACCCTCAGGAACTGTACCCCAGTGAGAGTCAGCACCCTCAGGAACTGTACCCCAGTGAGAGTCAGCACCCTCAGGAACTGTACCCCAGTGAGAGTCAGCACCCTCAGGAACAGTACCCCAGTGAGAGTCAGCACCCTCAGGAACTGTACCCCAGTGAGAGTCAGCACCCTCAGGAACTGTACCTCAGTGAGAGTCAGCACCTTCAGGAACTGTACCCCAGTGAGAGTCAGCACCTTCAGGAACTGTACCCCAGTGAGAGTCAGCACCTTCAGGAACTGTACCCCAGTGAGAGTCAGCACCTTCAGGAACAGTACCCCAGTGAGAGTCAGCTCCGTCAGGAACTGTACCCCAGTGAGAGTCGGCACCCTCAGGAACTGTACCCCAGTGAGAGTCAGCACCCTCAGGAACTGTACCCCAGTGAGAGTCAGCACCCTCAGGAACTGTACCCCAGTGAGAGTCAGCACCTTCAGGAACTGTACCCCAGTGACAGTCAGCACTTTCAGGAACTGTACCCCAGTGAGAGTCAGCACCTTCAGGAACTGTACCCCAGTGAGAGTCAGCACCTTCAGGAACTGTACCCCAGTGAGAGTCAGCACCTTCAGGAACTGTACCCCAGTGAGAGTCAGCACCGTCAGGAACTGTACCCCAGTGAGAGTCAGCACCTTCAGGAACAGGTCCCCAGTGAGAGTCAGCACCTTCAGGAACTGTACCCCAGTGAGCGTCAGCACCGTCAGGAATTGTACCCCAGTGACAGTCAGCACCTTCAGGAACTGTACCCCAGTGAGAGTCAGCACCTTCAGGAACTGTACCCCAGTGAGAGTCAGCACCTTCAGGAACTGTACCACAGTGAGAGTCAGCACCTTCAGGAACTGTACCCCAGTGAGAGTCAGCACCTTCAGGAACTGTACCCCAGTGAGAGTCAGCACCTTCAGGAACTGTACCCCAGTGAGAGTCAGCACCTTCAGGATATGTACCCCAGTGAGAGTCAGCACCTTCAGGATCTGTACCCCAGTGAGAGTCAGCACCCTCAGGAACTGTACCCCAGTGAGAGTCAGCACCCTCAGGAACTGTACCCCAGTGAGAGTCAGCACCTTCAGGAACTGTACCCCAGTGAGAGTCAGCACCTTCAGGAACTGTACCCCAGTGAGAGTCAGCACCTTCAGGAACTGTACCCCAGTGAGAGTCAGCACCTTCAGGAACTGTACCCTAGTGAGAGTCAGCACCTTCAGGAACTGTACCCCAGTGAGATTCAGCACCTTCAGGAACTGTACCCCAGTGAGAGTCAGCACCGTCAGGAACTGTACCCCAGTGAGAGTCAGCACCCTCAGGAACTGTACCCCAGTGAGAGTCAGCAGCTTCAGGAAATGTACCCCAGCGAGAGTCAGCAACTTCAGGAACAGTACCCCAGTGAGAGTCAGCACCCTCGGGAACAGTACCCCAGTGAGAGTCAGCACCCTCAGGAACTGTACCCCAGTGAGAGTCAGCACCTTCAGGAAATGTACCCCAGTGAGAGTCAGCACCCTCAGGAACTGCACCCCAGTGAGAGTCAGCACCTGCAGGAACTGTACCCCAGTGAGAGTCAGCACCTTCAGGAACAGTACCCCAGTGAGAGTCAGCACCTTCAGGAACTGTAACCCAGTGAGAGTCAGCACTGTCAGGAACTGTACACCATTGAGAGTCAGCACCCTCAGGAACTGTACCCCAGTGAGAGTCAGCACCATCAGGAACAGTACCCCAGTGAGAGTCAGCACCTTCAGAAACAGTACCCCAGTGAGAGTCAGCACCCTCAGGAACTGTACCCCAGTGAGAGTCAGCACCCTCAGGAATTGTACCCCAGTGAGAGTCAGCACCTTCAGGAACTGTACCCCACTGAGAGTCAGCACCTTCAGGAACTGTACCCCAGTGAGAGTCAGCACCTTCAGGAACTGTACCCCAGTGAGAGTCAGCAGCTTCAGGAACAGTACCCCAGTGAGAGTCAGCACCTTCAGGAACTGTACCCCAGTGAGAGTCAGCACCTTCAGGAACTGTACCCCAGTGAGAGTCAGCACCTTCAGGAACAGTACCCCAGTGAGAGTCAGCACCCTCAGGAACTGTACCCCAGTGAGAGTCAGCACCTTCAGGAACTGTACCCCAGTGAGAGTCAGCACCTTCAGGAACAGTACCCCAGTGAGAGTCAGCACCATCAGGAACTGTACCCCAGTGAGAGTCAGCACCCTCAGGAACTGTACCCCAGTGAGAGTCAGCACCCAAAGGAACTGTATCCCAGTGAGAGTCAGCACCCTCAGGAACTGTACCCCAGTGAGAGTCAGCACCGTCAGGAACTGTATCCCAGTGAGAGTCAGCACCTTCAGGAACTGTACCCCAGTGAGAGTCAGCACCTTCAGGAACTGTACCCCAGTGAGAGTCAGCACCTTCAGGAACAGTACCCCAGTGAGAGTCAGCACCGTCAGGAACTGTATCCCAGTGAGAGTCAGCACCTTCAGGAACTGTACCCCAGTGAGAGTCAGCACCTTCAGGAACTGTACCCCAGTGAGAGTCTGCACCTTCAGGAACTGTACCCCAGTGAGAGTCAGCACCCTCAGGAACTGTACCCCAGTGAGAGTCAGCACCTTCAGGAACAGTACCCCAGTGAGAGTCAGCACCCTCAGGAACTGTACCCCAGTGAGAGTCAGCACCGTCAGGAACTGTATCCCAGTGAGAGTCAGCACCTTCAGGAACTGTACCCCAGTGAGAGTCAGCACCTTCAGGAACTGTACCCCAGTGAGAGTCTGCACCTTCAGGAACTGTACCCCAGTGAGAGTCAGCACCCTCAGGAACTGTATCCCAGTGAGAGTCAGCAACTTCAGGAACTGTACCCCAGTGAGAGTCAGCACCTTCAGGAACTGTACCCCAGTGAGAGTCAGCACCCTCAGGAACAGTACCCCAGTGAGAGTCAGCACCCTCAGGAACTGTACCCCAGTGAGAGTCAGCACCCTCAGGAACTGTACCCCAGTGAGAGTCAGCACCCTCAGGAACTGTACCCCAGTGAGAGTCAGCACCCTCAGGAACAGTACCCCAGTGAGAGTCAGCACCCTCAGGAACTGTACCCCAGTGAGAGTCAGCATCCTCAGGAACTGTACCTCAGTGAGAGTCAGCACCTTCAGGAACTGTACCCCAGTGAGAGTCAGCACCTTCAGGAACTGTACCCCAGTGAGAGTCAGCACCTTCAGGAACTGTACCCCAGTGAGAGTCAGCACCTTCAGGAACTGTACCCCAGTGAGAGTCAGCACCTTCAGGAACTGTACCCCAGTGAGAGTCAGCACCCTCAGGAACTGTACCCCAGTGAGAGTCAGCACCTTCAGGAAATGTACCCCAGTGAGAGTCAGCACCTTCAGGAACTGTACCCCAGTGAGAGTCAGCACCTTCAGGAACTGTACCCCAGTGAGAGTCAGCACCTTCAGGAACTGTACCCCAGTGAGAGTCAGCACCTTCAGGAACAGTACCCCAGTGAGAGTCAGCTCCGTCAGGAACTGTACCCCAGTGAGAGTCGGCACCCTCAGGAACTGTACCCCAGTGAGAGTCAGCACCCTCAGGAACTGTACCCCAGTGAGAGTCAGCACCCTCAGGAACTGTACCCCAGTGAGAGTCAGCACCTTCAGGAACTGTACCCCAGTGACAGTCAGCACTTTCAGGAACTGTACCCCAGTGAGAGTCAGCACCTTCAGGAACTGTACCCCAGTGAGAGTCAGCACCTTCAGGAACTGTACCCCAGTGACAGTCAGCACTTTCAGGAACTGTACCCCAGTGAGAGTGAGCACCTTCAGGAACTGTACCCCAGTGAGAGTCAGCACCTTCAGGAACTGTACCCCAGTGAGAGTCAGCACCTTCAGGAACTGTACCCCAGTGAGAGTCAGCACCTTCAGGAACTGTACCCCAGTGAGAGTCAGCACCGTCAGGAACTGTACCCCAGTGAGAGTCAGCACCTTCAGGAACAGGTCCCCAGTGTGTGGTAAACCAGTGTATTGTATATTGCCACCTCTGGGTGGCGCTGTGTATGGAGGCATGCCTCAGCTGACTCCACCCACCACTGTGTGGGTTTCGTTCAGACTTGTTCAGTCACTCACGAAGAAGCATGGTCTCTTCTTAGCTAATAAAAGCCTTATTCATCTCTTCTTTCGACTCATCATCTCTTCTTCGACTCATCACCTTTTATGAAGTAATTGATAAGCGTATCAATTTTATTAGCTAAAAGTTAAATGGCGACACCTGAGGAGCAACAACAGCAACGGATACAGCAGACATTGCTGAGAGCCCTCAGACCACCACGCCTGGACCTCGACCCTCAAGATGTGGGTGCATCAGCCAAGTTTGAACACTGGCTGAGCTGCTTTGAATCCTTCCTCGCAATCTCACAGGTTACAGAGGAGGATCACAAACTGAAAATTTTGACCGCCCAGGTGAGCCATCAAGTATATATGCTAATCCGGGACTCTAATACGTACGTGGCGGCCCTCGAGCTACTAAAAGGGCAATATACGCGCCCAGTGAACACAATTTACGCCCGACACCTCTTGGGATCCCGCAGGCAGCAACCGGGAGAATCGGTAGGGGCATTTGCACGGGCGCTACTGGCACTCTGCAGAGACTGCGATTGTAAAGCGGTAACGGCTGTGGAGCACGCGCAGGGACTCGCCTGTGATGCCTTCGTCAGGGGCCTCCAGTCAGACCACACCCGGCAGAGACTGCTAGAAAGCAAGGAACCCGACCTGAAGACGGCCATTGCCCTTGCGCTCTCGTTAGAGGAGGCCCACCGAAACCTCGAGGCATACCCCCGTAACGGCGCCGAGACATGGCAATCGAAACCGTGGGACATGGGACCGCCGCCCCCGGCACCAACCGCTGCAGCGACCCAACCGAGACAGCAGCCTCCGGTAAGAACTGCTTCGATGCCCAGTAACCAGGCCCAAAAATGCTATTTCTGTGGCCAGTTAAAACATCCCAGAGCGCACTGCCCAGCTAAGACAGCTACCTGCTCGGGCTGCGGGAAGAAAGGCCATTACGCTAACGCCTGCAAGGGGAAGCCAGCCAGCAGCGCAGCGTGCGGGCCGTGGGAGCAGCCATCTTATCCGCCATTTTGTGTACCCCCGGCCGCATGGCATCCGCCGCCATCGTATCCAACGCACTCAACCGCCATTTCGTCACCGGAACCGACCACCGTCTCGGCGGATGACTATAGTGACTCACTAAGCCACATACTGGCCTCCGTGACGCTGGATCAAGCCCTCCCTCACCATCTATCCAGCTCCATGATGGATATCGCGGTAAACGGCCGCGCCACCAGTTGCCTGATCGACAGCGGGAGCACAGAGAGTTTCGTCCACCCCGACACGGTACGTAGCCACTCCCTCACGATTCTGCCAACGCACCATCGCATTTCTATGGCGTCCAAGTCCCAGTCAATGGACATCAGCGGCTACTGTGTGGTGACCCTGTCAGTAGGGGGCACTGAATATAAAAAATTTAAACTGCTAGTCCTGCCCCGTCTTTGCGCTGCCGTCCTGCTAGGGTTGGATTTTCAGTGCCACCTTAAGAGTGTCACACTAGCATACGGTGGACCCCTCCCCCCACTCACAGTCTGCAACCAACAACTTTTAAATCGCCCGCTGCAAACCACCTGCAGCCTTTCCACATTAAAAGTCCCCCCCCCTCCCCTGTTCGCTAACCTCACCCGCGACTGTAAACCCATCGCTACCAAAAGCAGGCGGTACAGTGCCGGGGACAGAGCTTTTATCAGCTCTGAGGTGGAGCGGCTCTTGAAGGAGGGCATTATCGAAGGTAGCACTAACCCCTGGCGAGCCCAGGTTGTAGTCGTTAAAACCACTGCAAAACGCCGCATGGTAATCGACTACAGCCAAACCATAAACCGGTACACCCAGCTGGACGCGTACCCCCTCCCTCGCATATCTGATATGGTCAATCAGATTGCGCAATACAAAGTATTCTCCACCATCGACCTTAAGTCAGCGTACCACCAGCTGCCCATCCGCCATGAGGACCGCCAGTATACTGCCTTCGAGGCAAACGGCCGCCTCTACCACTTCCTTAGGGTCCCCTTCGGCGTCACCAACGGGGTTTCGGTCTTCCAAAGGGAGATGGACCGAATGGTTGACCAGAACGCGCTGCGGGCAACCTTCCCCTATTTGGATAACGTCACCATCTGCGGCCACGACCAGCAGGACCACGACGTTAATCTAGCAAATTTCCTCCGTACGGCCCAACGGCTGAACCTAACGTACAATAAGGAAAAATGTATGTTTCACACCAAGCGCCTGGCCATCCTCGGCTGCGTGGTGGAGAACGGAGTCATCGGGCCCGACCCCGACAGAATGCGCCCCCTAATGGAGCTACCCCTTCCCCACTGCCAAAAAGCACTGAAGAGATGCCTGGGGTTTTTCTCCTACTACGCCCAGTGGGTGCCCCTCTATGCAGACAAAGCCAGGCCCCTCATCAAAGCCACCTCCTTCCCCCTGACACCAGAGGCGTGTGCAGCCTTCACTCTTATCAAGAACGATATCGCGAAGGCCGCAATGCACGCGGTGGATGAGTCCATCCCCTTCCAAGTGGAGAGCGATGCCTCCGACTTCGCCCTAGCCGCGACCCTTAACCAGGCGGGCAGACCCGTGGCCTTTTTCTCAAGGACCCTCCAGGGCCCCGAGACGAGACACTCCTCCGTCGAAAAGGAGGCCCAGGCTATTGTAGAAGCGGTGCGTCACTGGAGGCATTACCTGGCCGGGAAACGATTTACCCTGCTCACTGACCAGCGTTCAGTAGCTTTTATGTTTAATAATAAGCAGAGGGGTAAAATCAAGAACGACAAGATCTTGAGGTGGAGAATCGAACTCTCCACCTACAATTATGATATCTTGTATCGGCCAGGGAAACTCAATGAGCCCCCAGATGCCCTATCACGTGGTACATGCGCCAACACGCAGAGTGATAGGCTGCAGTCCCTCCACAATGACCTCTGCCACCCGGGGGTCACCAGGTTTTTCCATTTTATCAAATCCCGTAACCTGCCCGACTCCATCGAGGAGGTCAGGACCATGACCAAGAGCTGCCAAATCTGCGCCGAGTGCAAACCGCACTTCTATAGGCCGGACAGAGCAAGCCTGATCAAGGCCACCCGCCCCTTCGAACGCCTGAGCGTCGATTTTAAAGGGCCCCTCCCCTCCGCTGACCGCAATGTGTACTTCCTCAACATAGTTGATGAGTACTCCCGTTTCCCCTTTGCCATCCCTTGCCCAGACATGACCAGTACCACGGTCATCAAGTGTCTAAATGACATCTTCGCTCTGTTCGGGTTCCCCAGCTATATACATAGCGACAGGGGCTCATCGTTCATGAGCGACGAACTTCGGCAGTACCTGCTAACAAGAGGTATCGCCACGAGCAGGACCACCAGTTACAACCCCCGGGGGAACGGCCAGGTGGAAAGGGAGAACGCGACGGTTTGGAAGGCAGTCCTCTTAGCACTAAAATCTAAGGGCCTTCCGACCTCCCGCTGGCAGGAGGTCCTCCCTGCAGCGCTCCACTCCATTCGGTCACTGCTTTGTACTGCCACTAATGCGACCCCTCATGAGAAAATGTTCGTTTTCCCCCGGAAGTCTACATCGGGAACCTCGCTACCGGCATGGTTGACTTCTCCTGGGCCCGTCCTACTGCGGAGGCACGTGAGGACGCATAAAACGGACCCCCTGGTCGAGCGGGTGCACCTCCTACACGCCAACCCCCAGTATGCCTGGGTGACATACCCAGACGGGCGGGAGGACACGGTCTCCATACGAGATCTCGCACCCTCGGGTACCCCTGAATTACCACCGTTATCCCCCTTACCACCGTTATCCCCCTTACCACTGTTATCCCCCACCACCCCTCCCAACCCAACCCTTGCAGACGGCATGCCAAAGCCCCAGGAATCTTCGCCAACCACCCAGACACCAGACCCGACGTCGGATGCTGTAACACCACCGCCGCCACCACGACGATCAGGACGTCAGACAAGGCCTCCTGATAGACTTAACTTGTAGTACCCTTCACCCCGCCGGACTTCACATTAAACAAGGGGTGAATGTGGTAAACCACTGTATTGTATATTGCCACCTCTGGGTGGCGCTGTGTATGGAGGCATGCCTCAGCTGACTCCACCCACCACTGTGTGGGTTTCGTTCAGACTTGTTCAGTCACTCACGAAGAAGCATGGTCTCTTCTTAGCTAATAAAAGCCTTATTCATCTCTTCTTTCGACTCATCATCTCTTCTTCGACTCATCACCTTTTATGAAGTAATTGATAAGCGTATCACAGTGAGAGTCAGCACCTTCAGGAACTGTACCCCAGTGAGCGTCAGCACCGTCAGGAATTGTACCCCAGTGACAGTCAGCACCTTCAGGAACTGTACCCCAGTGAGAGTCAGCACCTTCAGGAACTGTACCCCAGTGAGAGTCAGCACCTTCAGGAACTGTACCACAGTGAGAGTCAGCACCTTCAGGAACTGTACCCCAGTGAGAGTCAGCACCTTCAGGAACTGTACCCCAGTGAGAGTCAGCACCTTCAGGAACTGTACCCCAGTGAGAGTCAGCACCTTCAGGATATGTACCCCAGTGAGAGTCAGCACCTTCAGGATCTGTACCCCAGTGAGAGTCAGCACCCTCAGGAACTGTACCCCAGTGAGAGTCAGCACCCTCAGGAACTGTACCCCAGTGAGAGTCAGCACCTTCAGGAACTGTACCCCAGTGAGAGTCAGCACCTTCAGGAACTGTACCCCAGTGAGAGTCAGCACCCTCAGGAACTGTACCCCAGTGAGAGTCAGCATCTTCAGGAACTGTACCCCAGTGAGAGTCAGCACCTTCAGGAACTGTACGCCAGTGAGAGTCAGCACCTTCAGGAATTGTACCCCAGCGAGAGTCAGCACCTTCAGGAACTGTACCCCAGTGAGAGTCAGCACCTTCAGGAACTGTACCCCAGTGAGAGTCAGCACTGTCAGGAACTGTACCCCAGTGAGAGTCAGCACCCTCAGGAACTGTACCCCAGTGAGAGTTAGCAGCTTCAGGAACTGTACCCCAGCGAAAGTCAGCAACTTCAGGAACTGTACCCCAGTGAGAGTCAGCACCCTCAGGAATTGTACCCCAGTGAGAGTCAGCACCTTCAGGAACTGTACCCCACTGAGAGTCAGCACCTTCAGGAACTGTACCCCAGTGAGAGTCAGCACCTTCAGGAACTGTACCCCAGTGAGAGTCAGCAGCTTCAGGAACAGTACCCCAGTGAGAGTCAGCACCTTCAGGAACTGTACCCCAGTGAGAGTCAGCACCTTCAGGAACTGTACCCCAGTGAGAGTCAGCACCTTCAGGAACAGTACCCCAGTGAGAGTCAGCACCCTCAGGAACTGTACCCCAGTGAGAGTCAGCACCTTCAGGAACTGTACCCCAGTGAGAGTCAGCACCTTCAGGAACAGTACCCCAGTGAGAGTCAGCACCATCAGGAACTGTACCCCAGTGAGAGTCAGCACCCTCAGGAACTGTACCCCAGTGAGAGTCAGCACCCAAAGGAACTGTATCCCAGTGAGAGTCAGCACCCTCAGGAACTGTACCCCAGTGAGAGTCAGCACCGTCAGGAACTGTATCCCAGTGAGAGTCAGCACCTTCAGGAACTGTACCCCAGTGAGAGTCAGCACCTTCAGGAACTGTACCCCAGTGAGAGTCAGCACCTTCAGGAACAGTACCCCAGTGAGAGATAGCACCCTCAGGAACTGTACCCCAGTGAGAGTCAGCACCTTCAGGAACTATACCCCAGTGAGAGTCAGCACATTCAGGAAATGTACCTCAGTGAGAGTCAGCACCTTCAGGAACAGTACCCCAGTGAGAGTCAGCACCCTCAGGAACTGTACCTCAGTGAGAGTCAGCACCTTCAGGAACTGTACCACAGTGAGAGTCAGCACCTTCAGGAACTGTACCCCAGTGAGAGTCAACACCTTCAGGAACAGTACCCCAGTGAGAGTCAGCACCCTCAGGAACTGTACCCCAGTGAGAGTCAGCACCTTCAGGAACTATACCCCAGTGAGAGTCAGCACCCTCAGGAACTGTACCCCAGTGAGAGTCAGCACCTTCAGGAACAGTACCCCAGTGAGAGTCAGCACCCTCAGGAACTGTACCCCAGTGAGAGTCAGCACCGTCAGGAACTGTATCCCAGTGAGAGTCAGCACCTTCAGGAACTGTACCCCAGTGAGAGTCAGCACCTTCAGGAACTGTACCCCAGTGAGAGTCTGCACCTTCAGGAACTGTACCCCAGTGAGAGTCAGCACCCTCAGGAACTGTACCCCAGTGAGAGTCAGCACCTTCAGGAACAGTACCCCAGTGAGAGTCAGCACCCTCAGGAACTGTACCCCAGTGAGAGTCAGCACCGTCAGGAACTGTATCCCAGTGAGAGTCAGCACCTTCAGGAACTGTACCCCAGTGAGAGTCAGCACCTTCAGGAACTGTACCCCAGTGAGAGTCTGCACCTTCAGGAACTGTACCCCAGTGAGAGTCAGCACCCTCAGGAACTGTATCCCAGTGAGAGTCAGCAACTTCAGGAACTGTACCCCAGTGAGAGTCAGCACCTTCAGGAACTGTACCCCAGTGAGAGTCAGCACCCTCAGGAACAGTACCCCAGTGAGAGTCAGCACCCTCAGGAACTGTACCCCAGTGAGAGTCAGCACCCTCAGGAACTGTACCCCAGTGAGAGTCAGCACCCTCAGGAACTGTACCCCAGTGAGAGTCAGCACCCTCAGGAACAGTACCCCAGTGAGAGTCAGCACCCTCAGGAACTGTACCCCAGTGAGAGTCAGCATCCTCAGGAACTGTACCTCAGTGAGAGTCAGCACCTTCAGGAACTGTACCCCAGTGAGAGTCAGCACCTTCAGGAACTGTACCCCAGTGAGAGTCAGCACCTTCAGGAACTGTACCCCAGTGAGAGTCAGCACCTTCAGGAACTGTACCCCAGTGAGAGTCAGCACCTTCAGGAACTGTACCCCAGTGAGAGTCAGCACCCTCAGGAACTGTACCCCAGTGAGAGTCAGCACCTTCAGGAAATGTACCCCAGTGAGAGTCAGCACCTTCAGGAACTGTACCCCAGTGAGAGTCAGCACCTTCAGGAACTGTACCCCAGTGAGAGTCAGCACCTTCAGGAACTGTACCCCAGTGAGAGTCAGCACCTTCAGGAACAGTACCCCAGTGAGAGTCAGCTCCGTCAGGAACTGTACCCCAGTGAGAGTCGGCACCCTCAGGAACTGTACCCCAGTGAGAGTCAGCACCCTCAGGAACTGTACCCCAGTGAGAGTCAGCACCCTCAGGAACTGTACCCCAGTGAGAGTCAGCACCTTCAGGAACTGTACCCCAGTGACAGTCAGCACTTTCAGGAACTGTACCCCAGTGAGAGTCAGCACCTTCAGGAACTGTACCCCAGTGAGAGTCAGCACCTTCAGGAACTGTACCCCAGTGAGAGTCAGCACCTTCAGGAACTGTACCCCAGTGAGAGTCAGCACCGTCAGGAACTGTACCCCAGTGAGAGTCAGCACCTTCAGGAACAGGTCCCCAGTGAGAGTCAGCACCTTCAGGAACTGTACCCCAGTGAGCGTCAGCACCGTCAGGAATTGTACCCCAGTGACAGTCAGCACCTTCAGGAACTGTACCCCAGTGAGAGTCAGCACCTTCAGGAACTGTACCCCAGTGAGAGTCAGCACCTTCAGGAACTGTACCACAGTGAGAGTCAGCACCTTCAGGAACTGTACCCCAGTGAGAGTCAGCACCTTCAGGAACTGTACCCCAGTGAGAGTCAGCACCTTCAGGAACTGTACCCCAGTGAGAGTCAGCACCTTCAGGATATGTACCCCAGTGAGAGTCAGCACCTTCAGGATCTGTACCCCAGTGAGAGTCAGCACCCTCAGGAACTGTACCCCAGTGAGAGTCAGCACCCTCAGGAACTGTACCCCAGTGAGAGTCAGCACCTTCAGGAACTGTACCCCAGTGAGAGTCAGCACCTTCAGGAACTGTACCCCAGTGAGAGTCAGCACCTTCAGGAACTGTACCCCAGTGAGAGTCAGCACCTTCAGGAACTGTACCCTAGTGAGAGTCAGCACCTTCAGGAACTGTACCCCAGTGAGATTCAGCACCTTCAGGAACTGTACCCCAGTGAGAGTCAGCACCGTCAGGAACTGTACCCCAGTGAGAGTCAGCACCCTCAGGAACTGTACCCCAGTGAGAGTCAGCAGCTTCAGGAAATGTACCCCAGCGAGAGTCAGCAACTTCAGGAACAGTACCCCAGTGAGAGTCAGCACCCTCGGGAACAGTACCCCAGTGAGAGTCAGCACCCTCAGGAACTGTACCCCAGTGAGAGTCAGCACCTTCAGGAAATGTACCCCAGTGAGAGTCAGCACCCTCAGGAACTGCACCCCAGTGAGAGTCAGCACCTGCAGGAACTGTACCCCAGTGAGAGTCAGCACCTTCAGGAACAGTACCCCAGTGAGAGTCAGCACCTTGAGGAACTGTAACCCAGTGAGAGTCAGCACTGTCAGGAACTGTACACCATTGAGAGTCAGCACCCTCAGGAACTGTACCCCAGTGAGAGTCAGCACCCTCAGGAACAGTACCCCAGTGAGAGTCAGCACCATCAGGAACTGTACCCCAGTGAGAGTCAGCACCCTCAGGAACTGTACCCCAGTGAGAGTCAGCACCCAAAGGAACTGTATCCCAGTGAGAGTCAGCACCCTCAGGAACTGTACCCCAGTGAGAGTCAGCACCGTCAGGAACTGTATCCCAGTGAGAGTCAGCACCTTCAGGAACTGTACCCCAGTGAGAGTCAGCACCTTCAGGAACTGTACCCCAGTGAGAGTCAGCACCTTCAGGAACAGTACCCCAGTGAGAGATAGCACCCTCAGGAACTGTACCCCAGTGAGAGTCAGCACCTTCAGGAACTATACCCCAGTGAGAGTCAGCACATTCAGGAAATGTACCTCAGTGAGAGTCAGCACCTTCAGGAACAGTACCCCAGTGAGAGTCAGCACCCTCAGGAACTGTACCTCAGTGAGAGTCAGCACCTTCAGGAACTGTACCACAGTGAGAGTCAGCACCTTCAGGAACTGTACCCCAGTGAGAGTCAACACCTTCAGGAACAGTACCCCAGTGAGAGTCAGCACCCTCAGGAACTGTACCCCAGTGAGAGTCAGCTCCTTCAGGAACTATACCCCAGTGAGAGTCAGCACCCTCAGGAACTGTACCCCAGTGAGAGTCAGCACCTTCAGGAACAGTACCCCAGTGAGAGTCAGCACCCTCAGGAACTGTACCCCAGTGAGAGTCAGCACCGTCAGGAACTGTATCCCAGTGAGAGTCAGCACCTTCAGGAACTGTACCCCAGTGAGAGTCAGCACCTTCAGGAACTGTACCCCAGTGAGAGTCTGCACCTTCAGGAACTGTACCCCAGTGAGAGTCAGCACCCTCAGGAACTGTACCCCAGTGAGAGTCAGCACCTTCAGGAACAGTACCCCAGTGAGAGTCAGCACCCTCAGGAACTGTACCCCAGTGAGAGTCAGCACCGTCAGGAACTGTATCCCAGTGAGAGTCAGCACCTTCAGGAACTGTACCCCAGTGAGAGTCAGCACCTTCAGGAACTGTACCCCAGTGAGAGTCTGCACCTTCAGGAACTGTACCCCAGTGAGAGTCAGCACCCTCAGGAACTGTATCCCAGTGAGAGTCAGCAACTTCAGGAACTGTACCCCAGTGAGAGTCAGCACCTTCAGGAACTGTACCCCAGTGAGAGTCAGCACCCTCAGGAACAGTACCCCAGTGAGAGTCAGCACCCTCAGGAACTGTACCCCAGTGAGAGTCAGCACCCTCAGGAACTGTACCCCAGTGAGAGTCAGCACCCTCAGGAACTGTACCCCAGTGAGAGTCAGCACCCTCAGGAACAGTACCCCAGTGAGAGTCAGCACCCTCAGGAACTGTACCCCAGTGAGAGTCAGCATCCTCAGGAACTGTACCTCAGTGAGAGTCAGCACCTTCAGGAACTGTACCCCAGTGAGAGTCAGCACCTTCAGGAACTGTACCCCAGTGAGAGTCAGCACCTTCAGGAACTGTACCCCAGTGAGAGTCAGCACCTTCAGGAACTGTACCCCAGTGAGAGTCAGCACCTTCAGGAACTGTACCCCAGTGAGAGTCAGCACCCTCAGGAACTGTACCCCAGTGAGAGTCAGCACCTTCAGGAAATGTACCCCAGTGAGAGTCAGCACCTTCAGGAACTGTACCCCAGTGAGAGTCAGCACCTTCAGGAACTGTACCCCAGTGAGAGTCAGCACCCTCAGGAACTGTACCCCAGTGAGAGTCAGCACCTTCAGGAACTGTACCCCAGTGAGAGTCAGCACCTTCAGGAACTGTACCCCAGTGAGAGTCAGCATCTTCAGGAACTGTACCCCAGTGAGAGTCAGCACCTTCAGGAACTGTACGCCAGTGAGAGTCAGCACCTTCAGGAATTGTACCCCAGCGAGAGTCAGCACCTTCAGGAACTGTACCCCAGTGAGAGTCAGCACCTTCAGGAACTGTACCCCAGTGAGAGTCAGCACCGTCAGGAACTGTACCCCAGTGAGAGTCAGCACCCTCAGGAACTGTACCCCAGTGAGAGTTAGCAGCTTCAGGAACTGTACCCCAGCGAAAGTCAGCCACTTCAGGAACTGTACCCCAGTGAGAGTCAGCACCTTCAGGAACTGTACCCCAGTGAGAGTCAGCACCCTCAGGAACAGTACCCCAGTGAGAGTCAGCACCCTCAGGAACTGTACCCCAGTGAGAGTCAGCACCCTCAGGAACTGTACCCCAGTGAGAGTCAGCACCCTCAGGAACTGTACCCCAGTGAGAGTCAGCACCCTCAGGAACAGTACCCCAGTGAGAGTCAGCACCCTCAGGAACTGTACCCCAGTGAGAGTCAGCACCCTCAGGAACTGTACCTCAGTGAGAGTCAGCACCTTCAGGAACTGTACCCCAGTGAGAGTCAGCACCTTCAGGAACTGTACCCCAGTGAGAGTCAGCACCTTCAGGAACTGTACCCCAGTGAGAGTCAGCACCTTCAGGAACTGTACCCCAGTGAGAGTCAGCACCTTCAGGAACTGTACCCCAGTGAGAGTCAGCACCTTCAGGAACAGTACCCCAGTGAGAGTCAGCACCCTCAGGAACTGTACCCCAGTGAGAGTCAGCACCTTCAGGAACTGTACCCCAGTGAGAGTCAGCACCGTCAGGAACTGTACCCCAGTGAGAGTCAGCACCTTCAGGAACAGGTCCCCAGTGAGAGTCAGCACCTTCAGGAACTGTACCCCAGTGAGCGTCAGCACCGTCAGGAATTGTACCCCAGTGACAGTCAGCACCTTCAGGAACTGTACCCCAGTGAGAGTCAGCACCTTCAGGAACTGTACCCCAGTGAGAGTCAGCACCTTCAGGAACTGTACCACAGTGAGAGTCAGCACCTTCAGGAACTGTACCCCAGTGAGAGTCAGCACCTTCAGGAACTGTACCCCAGTGAGAGTCAGCACCTTCAGGAACTGTACCCCAGTGAGAGTCAGCACCTTCAGGATATGTACCCCAGTGAGAGTCAGCACCTTCAGGATCTGTACCCCAGTGAGAGTCAGCACCCTCAGGAACTGTACCCCAGTGAGAGTCAGCACCCTCAGGAACTGTACCCCAGTGAGAGTCAGCACCTTCAGGAACTGTACCCCAGTGAGAGTCAGCACCTTCAGGAACTGTACCCCAGTGAGAGTCAGCACCTTCAGGAACTGTACCCCAGTGAGAGTCAGCACCTTCAGGAACTGTACCCTGGTGAGAGTCAGCACCTTCAGGAACTGTACCCCAGTGAGATTCAGCACCTTCAGGAACTGTACCCCAGTGAGAGTCAGCACCGTCGGGAACTGTACCCCAGTGAGAGTCAGCACCCTCAGGAACTGTACCCCAGTGAGAGTCAGCAGCTTCAGGAAATGTACCCCAGCGAGAGTCAGCAACTTCAGGAACAGTACCCCAGTGAGAGTCAGCACGCTCGGGAACTGTACCCCAGTGAGAGGCAGCACCTTCAGGAAATGTACCCCAGTGAGAGTCAGCACCCTCAGGAACTGCACCCCAGTGAGAGTCAGCACCTGCAGGAACTGTACCCCAGTGAGAGTCAGCACCTTCAGGAACAGTACCCCAGTGAGAGTCAGCACCTTCAGGAACTGTAACCCAGTGAGAGTCAGCACCGTCAGGAACTGTACACCATTGAGAGTCAGCACCCTCAGGAACTGTACCCCAGTGAGAGTCAGCACCATCAGGAACAGTACCCCAGTGAGAGTCAGCACCTTCAGAAACAGTACCCCAGTGAGAGTCAGCACCCTCAGGAACTGTACCCCAGTGAGAGTCAGCACCCTCAGGAATTGTACCCCAGTGAGAGTCAGCACCTTCAGGAACTGTATCCCAGTGAGAGTCAGCACCTTCAGGAACTGTACCCCAGTGAGAGTCAGCACCTTCAGGAACTGTACCCCAGTGAGAGTCAGCACCTTCAGGAACTGTACCCCAGTGAGAGTCAGCACCTTCAGGAACTGTACCACAGTGAGAGTCAGCACCTTCAGGAACTGTACCCCAGTGAGAGTCAGCACCTTCAGGAACTGTACCCCAGTGAGAGTCAGCACCTTCAGGAACTGTACCCCAGTGAGAGTCAGCACCTTCAGGATATGTACCCCAGTGAGAGTCAGCACCTTCAGGATCTGTACCCCAGTGAGAGTCAGCACCCTCAGGAACTGTACCCCAGTGAGAGTCAGCACCCTCAGGAACTGTACCCCAGTGAGAGTCAGCACCTTCAGGAACTGTACCCCAGTGAGAGTCAGCACCTTCAGGAACTGTACCCCAGTGAGAGTCAGCACCTTCAGGAACTGTACCCCAGTGAGAGTCAGCACCTTCAGGAACTGTACCCTAGTGAGAGTCAGCACCTTCAGGAACTGTACCCCAGTGAGATTCAGCACCTTCAGGAACAGTACCCCAGTGAGAGTCAGCACCGTCAGGAACTGTACCCCAGTGAGAGTCAGCACCCTCAGGAACTGTACCCCAGTGAGAGTCAGCAGCTTCAGGAAATGTACCCCAGCGAGAGTCAGCAACTTCAGGAACAGTACCCCAGTGAGAGTCAGCACCCTCGGGAACTGTACCCCAGTGAGAGTCAGCACCTTCAGGAAATGTACCCCAGTGAGAGTCAGCACCCTTAGGAACTGCACCCCAGTGAGAGTCAGCACCTGCAGGAACTGTACCCCAGTGAGAGTCAGCACCTTCAGGAACAGTACCCCAGTGAGAGTCAGCACCTTCAGGAACTGTAACCCAGTGAGAGTCAGCACCGTCAGGAACTGTACACCATTGAGAGTCAGCACCCTCAGGAACTGTACCCCAGTGAGAGTCAGCACCATCAGGAACAGTACCCCAGTGAGAGTCAGCACCTTCAGAAACAGTACCCCAGTGAGAGTCAGCACCCTCAGGAACTGTACCCCAGTGAGAGTCAGCACCCTCAGGAATTGTACCCCAGTGAGAGTCAGCACCTTCAGGAACTGTACCCCACTGAGAGTCAGCACCTTCAGGAACTGTGCCCCAGTGAGAGTCAGCACCTTCAGGAACTGTACCCCAGTGAGAGTCAGCACCTTCAGGAACTGTACCCCAGTGAGAGTCAGCACCTTCAGGAACAGTACCCCAGTGAGAGTCAGCACCCTCAGGAACTGTACCCCAGTGAGAGTCAGCACCTTCAGGAACTGTACCCCAGTGAGAGTCAGCACCTTCAGGAACAGTACCCCAGTGAGAGTCAGCACCATCAGGAACTGTACCCCAGTGAGAGTCAGCACCCTAAGGAACTGTACCCCAGTGAGAGTCAGCACCCAAAGGAACTGTATCCCAGTGAGAGTCAGCACCCTCAGGAACTGTACCCCAGTGAGAGTCAGCACCGTCAGGAACTGTATCCCAGTGAGAGTCAGCACCTTCAGGAACTGTACCCCAGTGAGAGTCAGCACCCTCAGGAACTGTACCCCAGTGAGAGTCAGCACCTTCAGGAACTATACCCCAGTGAGAGTCAGCACATTCAGGAAATGTACCTCAGTGAGAGTCAGCACCTTCAGGAACAGTACCCCAGTGAGAGTCAGCACCCTCAGGAACTGTACCTCAGTGAGAGTCAGCACCTTCAGGAACTGTACCACAGTGAGAGTCAGCACCTTCAGGAACTGTACCCCAGTGAGAGTCAACACCTTCAGGAACAGTACCCCAGTGAGAGTCAGCACCCTCAGGAACTGTACCCCAGTGAGAGTCAGCACCTTCAGGAACTATACCCCAGTGAGAGTCAGCACCCTCAGGAACTGTACCCCAGTGAGAGTCAGCACCTTCAGGAACAGTACCCCAGTGAGAGTCAGCACCCTCAGGAACTGTACCCCAGTGAGAGTCAGCACCGTCAGGAACTGTATCCCAGTGAGAGTCAGCACCTTCAGGAACTGTACCCCAGTGAGAGTCAGCACCTTCAGGAACTGTACCCCAGTGAGAGTCTGCACCTTCAGGAACTGTACCCCAGTGAGAGTCAGCACCCTCAGGAACTGTACCCCAGTGAGAGTCAGCACCTTCAGGAACAGTACCCCAGTGAGAGTCAGCACCCTCAGGAACTGTACCCCAGTGAGAGTCAGCACCGTCAGGAACTGTATCCCAGTGAGAGTCAGCACCTTCAGGAACTGTACCCCAGTGAGAGTCAGCACCTTCAGGAACTGTACCCCAGTGAGAGTCTGCACCTTCAGGAACTGTACCCCAGTGAGAGTCAGCACCCTCAGGAACTGTATCCCAGTGAGAGTCAGCAACTTCAGGAACTGTACCCCAGTGAGAGTCAGCACCTTCAGGAACTGTACCCCAGTGAGAGTCAGCACCCTCAGGAACAGTACCCCAGTGAGAGTCAGCACCCTCAGGAACTGTACCCCAGTGAGAGTCAGCACCCTCAGGAACTGTACCCCAGTGAGAGTCAGCACCCTCAGGAACTGTACCCCAGTGAGAGTCAGCACCCTCAGGAACAGTACCCCAGTGAGAGTCAGCACCCTCAGGAACTGTACCCCAGTGAGAGTCAGCATCCTCAGGAACTGTACCTCAGTGAGAGTCAGCACCTTCAGGAACTGTACCCCAGTGAGAGTCAGCACCTTCAGGAACTGTACCCCAGTGAGAGTCAGCACCTTCAGGAACTGTACCCCAGTGAGAGTCAGCACCTTCAGGAACTGTACCCCAGTGAGAGTCAGCACCTTCAGGAACTGTACCCCAGTGAGAGTCAGCACCCTCAGGAACTGTACCCCAGTGAGAGTCAGCACCTTCAGGAAATGTACCCCAGTGAGAGTCAGCACCTTCAGGAACTGTACCCCAGTGAGAGTCAGCACCTTCAGGAACAGTACCCCAGTGAGAGTCAGCACCGTCAGGAACTGTACCCCAGTGAGAGTCGGCACCCTCAGGAACTGTACCCCAGTGAGAGTCAGCACCCTCAGGAACTGTACCCCAGTGAGAGTCAGCACCCTCAGGAACTGTACCCCAGTGAGAGTCAGCACCTTCAGGAACTGTACCCCAGTGAGAGTCAGCACCTTCAGGAACTGTACCCCAGTGAGAGTCAGCACCTTCAGGAACTGTACCCCAGTGAGAGTCAGCATCTTCAGGAACTGTACCCCAGTGAGAGTCAGCACCTTCAGGAACTGTACGCCAGTGAGAGTCAGCACCTTCAGGAATTGTACCCCAGCGAGAGTCAGCACCTTCAGGAACTGTACCCCAGTGAGAGTCAGCACCTCCAGGAACTGTACCCCAGTGAGAGTCAGCACCGTCAGGAACTGTACCCCAGTGAGAGTCAGCACCCTCAGGAACTGTACCCCAGTGAGAGTTAGCAGCTTCAGGAACTGTACCCCAGCGAAAGTCAGCAACTTCAGGAACTGTACCCCAGTGAGAGTCAGCACCTTCAGGAACTGTACCCCAGTGAGAGTCAGCACCCTCAGGAACAGTACCCCAGTGAGAGTCAGCACCCTCAGGAACTGTACCCCAGTGAGAGTCAGCACCCTCAGGAACTGTACCCCAGTGAGAGTCAGCACCCTCAGGAACTGTACCCCAGTGAGAGTCAGCACCCTCGGGAACAGTACCCAGTGAGAGTCAGCACCCTCAGGAACTGTACCCCAGTGAGAGTCAGCACCTTCAGGAAATGTACCCCAGTGAGAGTCAGCACCCTCAGGAACTGCACCCCAGTGAGAGTCAGCACCTGCAGGAACTGTACCCCAGTGAGAGTCAGCACCTTCAGGAACAGTACCCCAGTGAGAGTCAGCACCTTGAGGAACTGTAACCCAGTGAGAGTCAGCACTGTCAGGAACTGTACACCATTGAGAGTCAGCACCCTCAGGAACTGTACCCCAGTGAGAGTCAGCACCCTCAGGAACAGTACCCCAGTGAGAGTCAGCACCATCAGGAACTGTACCCCAGTGAGAGTCAGCACCCTCAGGAACTGTACCCCAGTGAGAGTCAGCACCCAAAGGAACTGTATCCCAGTGAGAGTCAGCACCCTCAGGAACTGTACCCCAGTGAGAGTCAGCACCGTCAGGAACTGTATCCCAGTGAGAGTCAGCACCTTCAGGAACTGTACCCCAGTGAGAGTCAGCACCTTCAGGAACAGTACCCCAGTGAGAGATAGCACCCTCAGGAACTGTACCCCAGTGAGAGTCAGCACCTTCAGGAACTATACCCCAGTGAGAGTCAGCACATTCAGGAAATGTACCTCAGTGAGAGTCAGCACCTTCAGGAACAGTACCCCAGTGAGAGTCAGCACCCTCAGGAACTGTACCTCAGTGAGAGTCAGCACCTTCAGGAACTGTACCACAGTGAGAGTCAGCACCTTCAGGAACTGTACCCCAGTGAGAGTCAACACCTTCAGGAACAGTACCCCAGTGAGAGTCAGCACCCTCAGGAACTGTACCCCAGTGAGAGTCAGCTCCTTCAGGAACTATACCCCAGTGAGAGTCAGCACCCTCAGGAACTGTACCCCAGTGAGAGTCAGCACCTTCAGGAACAGTACCCCAGTGAGAGTCAGCACCCTCAGGAACTGTACCCCAGTGAGAGTCAGCACCGTCAGGAACTGTATCCCAGTGAGAGTCAGCACCTTCAGGAACTGTACCCCAGTGAGAGTCAGCACCTTCAGGAACTGTACCCCAGTGAGAGTCTGCACCTTCAGGAACTGTACCCCAGTGAGAGTCAGCACCCTCAGGAACTGTACCCCAGTGAGAGTCAGCACCTTCAGGAACAGTACCCCAGTGAGAGTCAGCACCCTCAGGAACTGTACCCCAGTGAGAGTCAGCACCGTCAGGAACTGTATCCCAGTGAGAGTCAGCACCTTCAGGAACTGTACCCCAGTGAGAGTCAGCACCTTCAGGAACTGTACCCCAGTGAGAGTCTGCACCTTCAGGAACTGTACCCCAGTGAGAGTCAGCACCCTCAGGAACTGTATCCCAGTGAGAGTCAGCAACTTCAGGAACTGTACCCCAGTGAGAGTCAGCACCTTCAGGAACTGTACCCCAGTGAGAGTCAGCACCCTCAGGAACAGTACCCCAGTGAGAGTCAGCACCCTCAGGAACTGTACCCCAGTGAGAGTCAGCACCCTCAGGAACTGTACCCCAGTGGGAGTCAGCACCCTCAGGAACTGTACCCCAGTGAGAGTCAGCACCCTCAGGAACAGTACCCCAGTGAGAGTCAGCACCCTCAGGAACTGTACCCCAGTGAGAGTCAGCATCCTCAGGAACTGTACCTCAGTGAGAGTCAGCACCTTCAGGAACTGTACCCCAGTGAGAGTCAGCACCTTCAGGAACTGTACCCCAGTGAGAGTCAGCACCTTCAGGAACTGTACCCCAGTGAGAGTCAGCACCTTCAGGAACTGTACCCCAGTGAGAGTCAGCACCTTCAGGAACTGTACCCCAGTGAGAGTCAGCACCCTCAGGAACTGTACCCCAGTGAGAGTCAGCACCTTCAGGAAATGTACCCCAGTGAGAGTCAGCACCTTCAGGAACTGTACCCCAGTGAGAGTCAGCACCTTCAGGAACAGTACCCCAGTGAGAGTCAGCACCGTCAGGAACTGTACCCCAGTGAGAGTCGGCACCCTCAGGAACTGTACCCCAGTGAGAGTCAGCACCCTCAGGAACTGTACCCCAGTGAGAGTCAGCACCCTCAGGAACTGTACCCCAGTGAGAGTCAGCACCTTCAGGAACTGTACCCCAGTGAGAGTCAGCACCTTCAGGAACTGTACCCCAGTGAGAGTCAGCACCTTCAGGAACTGTACCCCAGTGAGAGTCAGCATCTTCAGGAACTGTACCCCAGTGAGAGTCAGCACCTTCAGGAACTGTACGCCAGTGAGAGTCAGCACCTTCAGGAATTGTACCCCAGCGAGAGTCAGCACCTTCAGGAACTGTACCCCAGTGAGAGTCAGCACCTTCAGGAACTGTACCCCAGTGAGAGTCAGCACCGTCAGGAACTGTACCCCAGTGAGAGTCAGCACCCTCAGGAACTGTACCCCAGTGAGAGTTAGCAGCTTCAGGAACTGTACCCCAGCGAAAGTCAGCCACTTCAGGAACTGTACCCCAGTGAGAGTCAGCACCTTCAGGAACTGTACCCCAGTGAGAGTCAGCACCCTCAGGAACAGTACCCCAGTGAGAGTCAGCACCCTCAGGAACTGTACCCCAGTGAGAGTCAGCACCCTCAGGAACTGTACCCCAGTGAGAGTCAGCACCCTCAGGAACTGTACCCCAGTGAGAGTCAGCACCCTCAGGAACAGTACCCCAGTGAGAGTCAGCACCCTCAGGAACTGTACCCCAGTGAGAGTCAGCACCCTCAGGAACTGTACCTCAGTGAGAGTCAGCACCTTCAGGAACTGTACCCCAGTGAGAGTCAGCACCTTCAGGAACTGTACCCCAGTGAGAGTCAGCACCTTCAGGAACTGTACCCCAGTGAGAGTCAGCACCTTCAGGAACTGTACCCCAGTGAGAGTCAGCACCTTCAGGAACTGTACCCCAGTGAGAGTCAGCACCTTCAGGAACAGTACCCCAGTGAGAGTCAGCACCCTCAGGAACTGTACCCCAGTGAGAGTCAGCACCTTCAGGAACTGTACCCCAGTGAGAGTCAGCACCGTCAGGAACTGTACCCCAGTGAGAGTCAGCACCTTCAGGAACAGGTCCCCAGTGAGAGTCAGCACCTTCAGGAACTGTACCCCAGTGAGCGTCAGCACCGTCAGGAATTGTACCCCAGTGACAGTCAGCACCTTCAGGAACTGTACCCCAGTGAGAGTCAGCACCTTCAGGAACTGTACCCCAGTGAGAGTCAGCACCTTCAGGAACTGTACCACAGTGAGAGTCAGCACCTTCAGGAACTGTACCCCAGTGAGAGTCAGCACCTTCAGGAACTGTACCCCAGTGAGAGTCAGCACCTTCAGGAACTGTACCCCAGTGAGAGTCAGCACCTTCAGGATATGTACCCCAGTGAGAGTCAGCACCTTCAGGATCTGTACCCCAGTGAGAGTCAGCACCCTCAGGAACTGTACCCCAGTGAGAGTCAGCACCCTCAGGAACTGTACCCCAGTGAGAGTCAGCACCTTCAGGAACTGTACCCCAGTGAGAGTCAGCACCTTCAGGAACTGTACCCCAGTGAGAGTCAGCACCTTCAGGAACTGTACCCCAGTGAGAGTCAGCACCTTCAGGAACTGTACCCTAGTGAGAGTCAGCACCTTCAGGAACTGTACCCCAGTGAGATTCAGCACCTTCAGGAACTGTACCCCAGTGAGAGTCAGCACCGTCAGGAACTGTACCCCAGTGAGAGTCAGCACCCTCAGGAACTGTACCCCAGTGAGAGTCAGCAGCTTCAGGAAATGTACCCCAGCGAGAGTCAGCAACTTCAGGAACAGTACCCCAGTGAGAGTCAGCACGCTCGGGAACTGTACCCCAGTGAGAGGCAGCACCTTCAGGAAATGTACCCCAGTGAGAGTCAGCACCCTCAGGAACTGCACCCCAGTGAGAGTCAGCACCTGCAGGAACTGTACCCCAGTGAGAGTCAGCACCTTCAGGAACAGTACCCCAGTGAGAGTCAGCACCTTCAGGAACTGTAACCCAGTGAGAGTCAGCACCGTCAGGAACTGTACACCATTGAGAGTCAGCACCCTCAGGAACTGTACCCCAGTGAGAGTCAGCACCATCAGGAACAGTACCCCAGTGAGAGTCAGCACCTTCAGAAACAGTACCCCAGTGAGAGTCAGCACCCTCAGGAACTGTACCCCAGTGAGAGTCAGCACCCTCAGGAATTGTACCCCAGTGAGAGTCAGCACCTTCAGGAACTGTACCCCACTGAGAGTCAGCACCTTCAGGAACTGTGCCCCAGTGAGAGTCAGCACCTTCAGGAACTGTACCCCAGTGAGAGTCAGCACCTTCAGGAACTGTACCCCAGTGAGAGTCAGCACCTTCAGGAACAGTACCCCAGTGAGAGTCAGCACCCTCAGGAACTGTACCCCAGTGAGAGTCAGCACCTTCAGGAACTGTACCCCAGTGAGAGTCAGCACCTTCAGGAACAGTACCCCAGTGAGAGTCAGCACCATCAGGAACTGTACCCCAGTGAGAGTCAGCACCCTAAGGAACTGTACCCCAGTGAGAGTCAGCACCCAAAGGAACTGTATCCCAGTGAGAGTCAGCACCCTCAGGAACTGTACCCCAGTGAGAGTCAGCACCGTCAGGAACTGTATCCCAGTGAGAGTCAGCACCTTCAGGAACTGTACCCCAGTGAGAGTCAGCACCTTCAGGAACTGTACCCCAGTGAGAGTCAGCACCTTCAGGAACTGTACCCCAGTGAGAGTCAGCACCTTCAGGAACTGTACCACAGTGAGAGTCAGCACCTTCAGGAACTGTACCCCAGTGAGAGTCAGCACCTTCAGGAACTGTACCCCAGTGAGAGTCAGCACCTTCAGGAACTGTACCCCAGTGAGAGTCAGCACCTTCAGGATATGTACCCCAGTGAGAGTCAGCACCTTCAGGATCTGTACCCCAGTGAGAGTCAGCACCCTCAGGAACTGTACCCCAGTGAGAGTCAGCACCCTCAGGAACTGTACCCCAGTGAGAGTCAGCACCTTCAGGAACTGTACCCCAGTGAGAGTCAGCACCTTCAGGAACTGTACCCCAGTGAGAGTCAGCACCTTCAGGAACTGTACCCCAGTGAGAGTCAGCACCTTCAGGAACTGTACCCTAGTGAGAGTCAGCACCTTCAGGAACTGTACCCCAGTGAGATTCAGCACCTTCAGGAACAGTACCCCAGTGAGAGTCAGCACCGTCAGGAACTGTACCCCAGTGAGAGTCAGCACCCTCAGGAACTGTACCCCAGTGAGAGTCAGCAGCTTCAGGAAATGTACCCCAGCGAGAGTCAGCAACTTCAGGAACAGTACCCCAGTGAGAGTCAGCACCCTCGGGAACTGTACCCCAGTGAGAGTCAGCACCTTCAGGAAATGTACCCCAGTGAGAGTCAGCACCCTTAGGAACTGCACCCCAGTGAGAGTCAGCACCTGCAGGAACTGTACCCCAGTGAGAGTCAGCACCTTCAGGAACAGTACCCCAGTGAGAGTCAGCACCTTCAGGAACTGTAACCCAGTGAGAGTCAGCACCGTCAGGAACTGTACACCATTGAGAGTCAGCACCCTCAGGAACTGTACCCCAGTGAGAGTCAGCACCATCAGGAACAGTACCCCAGTGAGAGTCAGCACCTTCAGAAACAGTACCCCAGTGAGAGTCAGCACCCTCAGGAACTGTACCCCAGTGAGAGTCAGCACCCTCAGGAATTGTACCCCAGTGAGAGTCAGCACCTTCAGGAACTGTACCCCACTGAGAGTCAGCACCTTCAGGAACTGTGCCCCAGTGAGAGTCAGCACCTTCAGGAACTGTACCCCAGTGAGAGTCAGCACCTTCAGGAACTGTACCCCAGTGAGAGTCAGCACCTTCAGGAACAGTACCCCAGTGAGAGTCAGCACCCTCAGGAACTGTACCCCAGTGAGAGTCAGCACCTTCAGGAACTGTACCCCAGTGAGAGTCAGCACCTTCAGGAACAGTACCCCAGTGAGAGTCAGCACCATCAGGAACTGTACCCCAGTGAGAGTCAGCACCCTAAGGAACTGTACCCCAGTGAGAGTCAGCACCCAAAGGAACTGTATCCCAGTGAGAGTCAGCACCCTCAGGAACTGTACCCCAGTGAGAGTCAGCACCGTCAGGAACTGTATCCCAGTGAGAGTCAGCACCTTCAGGAACTGTACCCCAGTGAGAGTCAGCACCCTCAGGAACTGTACCCCAGTGAGAGTCAGCACCTTCAGGAACTATACCCCAGTGAGAGTCAGCACATTCAGGAAATGTACCTCAGTGAGAGTCAGCACCTTCAGGAACAGTACCCCAGTGAGAGTCAGCACCCTCAGGAACTGTACCTCAGTGAGAGTCAGCACCTTCAGGAACTGTACCACAGTGAGAGTCAGCACCTTCAGGAACTGTACCCCAGTGAGAGTCAACACCTTCAGGAACAGTACCCCAGTGAGAGTCAGCACCCTCAGGAACTGTACCCCAGTGAGAGTCAGCACCTTCAGGAACTATACCCCAGTGAGAGTCAGCACCCTCAGGAACTGTACCCCAGTGAGAGTCAGCACCTTCAGGAACAGTACCCCAGTGAGAGTCAGCACCCTCAGGAACTGTACCCCAGTGAGAGTCAGCACCGTCAGGAACTGTATCCCAGTGAGAGTCAGCACCTTCAGGAACTGTACCCCAGTGAGAGTCAGCACCTTCAGGAACTGTACCCCAGTGAGAGTCTGCACCTTCAGGAACTGTACCCCAGTGAGAGTCAGCACCCTCAGGAACTGTACCCCAGTGAGAGTCAGCACCTTCAGGAACAGTACCCCAGTGAGAGTCAGCACCCTCAGGAACTGTACCCCAGTGAGAGTCAGCACCGTCAGGAACTGTATCCCAGTGAGAGTCAGCACCTTCAGGAACTGTACCCCAGTGAGAGTCAGCACCTTCAGGAACTGTACCCCAGTGAGAGTCTGCACCTTCAGGAACTGTACCCCAGTGAGAGTCAGCACCCTCAGGAACTGTATCCCAGTGAGAGTCAGCAACTTCAGGAACTGTACCCCAGTGAGAGTCAGCACCTTCAGGAACTGTACCCCAGTGAGAGTCAGCACCCTCAGGAACAGTACCCCAGTGAGAGTCAGCACCCTCAGGAACTGTACCCCAGTGAGAGTCAGCACCCTCAGGAACTGTACCCCAGTGAGAGTCAGCACCCTCAGGAACTGTACCCCAGTGAGAGTCAGCACCCTCAGGAACAGTACCCCAGTGAGAGTCAGCACCCTCAGGAACTGTACCCCAGTGAGAGTCAGCATCCTCAGGAACTGTACCTCAGTGAGAGTCAGCACCTTCAGGAACTGTACCCCAGTGAGAGTCAGCACCTTCAGGAACTGTACCCCAGTGAGAGTCAGCACCTTCAGGAACTGTACCCCAGTGAGAGTCAGCACCTTCAGGAACTGTACCCCAGTGAGAGTCAGCACCTTCAGGAACTGTACCCCAGTGAGAGTCAGCACCCTCAGGAACTGTACCCCAGTGAGAGTCAGCACCTTCAGGAAATGTACCCCAGTGAGAGTCAGCACCTTCAGGAACTGTACCCCAGTGAGAGTCAGCACCTTCAGGAACAGTACCCCAGTGAGAGTCAGCACCGTCAGGAACTGTACCCCAGTGAGAGTCGGCACCCTCAGGAACTGTACCCCAGTGAGAGTCAGCACCCTCAGGAACTGTACCCCAGTGAGAGTCAGCACCCTCAGGAACTGTACCCCAGTGAGAGTCAGCACCTTCAGGAACTGTACCCCAGTGAGAGTCAGCACCTTCAGGAACTGTACCCCAGTGAGAGTCAGCACCTTCAGGAACTGTACCCCAGTGAGAGTCAGCATCTTCAGGAACTGTACCCCAGTGAGAGTCAGCACCTTCAGGAACTGTACCCCAGTGAGAGTCAGCACCTTCAGGAACTGTACCCCAGTGAGAGTCAGCACCTTCAGGAACTGTACCCCAGTGAGAGTCAGCATCTTCAGGAACTGTACCCCAGTGAGAGTCAGCACCTTCAGGAACTGTACGCCAGTGAGAGTCAGCACCTTCAGGAATTGTACCCCAGCGAGAGTCAGCACCTTCAGGAACTGTACCCCAGTGAGAGTCAGCACCTCCAGGAACTGTACCCCAGTGAGAGTCAGCACCGTCAGGAACTGTACCCCAGTGAGAGTCAGCACCCTCAGGAACTGTACCCCAGTGAGAGTTAGCAGCTTCAGGAACTGTACCCCAGCGAAAGTCAGCAACTTCAGGAACTGTACCCCAGTGAGAGTCAGCACCTTCAGGAACTGTACCCCAGTGAGAGTGAGCACCCTCAGGAACAGTACCCCAGTGAGAGTCAGCACCCTCAGGAACTGTACCCCAGTGAGAGTCAGCACCCTCAGGAACTGTACCCCAGTGAGAGTCAGCACCCTCAGGAACTGTACCCCAGTGAGAGTCAGCACCCTCAGGAACAATACCCCAATGAGAGTCAGCACCCTCAGGAACTGTACCCCAGTGAGAGTCAGCACCCTCAGGAACTGTACCTCAGTGAGAGTCAGCACCTTCAGGAACTGTACCCCAGTGAGAGTCAGCACCTTCAGGAACTGTACCCCAGTGAGAGTCAGCACCTTCAGGAACTGTACCCCAGTGAGAGTCAGCACCTTCAGGAACTGTACCCCAGTGAGAGTCAGCACCTTCAGGAACTGTACCCCAGTGAGAGTCAGCACCTTCAGGAACAGTACCCAAGTGAGAGTCAGCACCCTCAGGAACTGTACCCCAGTGAGAGTCAGCACCTTCAGGAAATGTACCCCAGTGAGAGTCAGCACCTTCAGGAACTGTACCCCAGTGAGAGTCAGCACCTTCAGGAACAGTACCCCAGTGAGAGTCAGCTCCGTCAGGAACTGTACCCCAGTGAGAGTCGGCACCCTCAGGAACTGTACCCCAGTGAGAGTCAGCACCTTCAGGAACAGGTCCCCAGTGAGAGTCAGCACCTTCAGGAACTGTACCCCAGTGAGCGTCAGCACCGTCAGGAATTGTACCCCAGTGACAGTCAGCACCTTCAGGAACTGTACCCCAGTGAGAGTCAGCACCTTCAGGAACTGTACCCCAGTGAGAGTCAGCACCTTCAGGAACTGTACCACAGTGAGAGTCAGCACCTTCAGGAACTGTACCCCAGTGAGAGTCAGCACCTTCAGGAACTGTACCCCAGTGAGAGTCAGCACCTTCAGGAACTGTACCCCAGTGAGAGTCAGCACCCTCAGGAACAGTACCCCAGTGAGAGTCAGCACCCTCAGGAACTGTACCCCAGTGAGAGTCAGCACCCTCAGGAACTGTACCCCAGTGAGAGTCAGCACCCTCAGGAACTGTACCCCAGTGAGAGTCAGCACCCTCAGGAACAGTACCCCAGTGAGAGTCAGCACCCTCAGGAACTGTACCCCAGTGAGAGTCAGCATCCTCAGGAACTGTACCTCAGTGAGAGTCAGCACCTTCAGGAACTGTACCCCAGTGAGAGTCAGCACCTTCAGGAACTGTACCCCAGTGAGAGTCAGCACCTTCAGGAACTGTACCCCAGTGAGAGTCAGCACCTTCAGGAACTGTACCCCAGTGAGAGTCAGCACCTTCAGGAACTGTACCCCAGTGAGAGTCAGCACCCTCAGGAACTGTACCCCAGTGAGAGTCCGCACCTTCAGGAAATGTACCCCAGGGAGAGTCAGCACCTTCAGGAACTGTACCCCAGTGAGAGTCAGCACCTTCAGGAACAGTACCCCAGTGAGAGTCAGCACCGTCAGGAACTGTACCCCAGTGAGAGTCGGCACCCTCAGGAACTGTACCCCAGTGAGAGTCAGCACCCTCAGGAACTGTACCCCAGTGAGAGTCAGCACCCTCAGGAACTGTACCCCACTGAGAGTCAGCACCTTCAGGAACTGTACCCCAGTGAGAGTTAGCAGCTTCAGGAACTGTACCCCAGCGAAAGTCAGCAACTTCAGGAACTGTACCCCAGTGAGAGTCAGCACCTTCAGGAACTGTACCCCAGTGAGAGTCAGCACCCTCAGGAACAGTACCCCAGTGAGAGTCAGCACCCTCAGGAACTGTACCCCAGTGAGAGTCAGCACCCTCAGGAACTGTACCCCAGTGAGAGTCAGCACCCTCAGGAACTGTACCCCAGTGAGAGTCAGCACCCTCAGGAACAGTACCCCAGTGAGAGTCAGCACCCTCAGGAACTGTACCCCAGTGAGAGTCAGCACCCTCAGGAACTGTACCTCAGTGAGAGTCAGCACCTTCAGGAACTGTACCCCAGTGAGAGTCAGCACCTTCAGGAACTGTACCCCAGTGAGAGTCAGCACCTTCAGGAACTGTACCCCAGTGAGAGTCAGCACCTTCAGGAACTGTACCCCAGTGAGAGTCAGCACCTTCAGGAACTGTACCCCAGTGAGAGTCAGCACCTTCAGGAACAGTACCCCAGTGAGAGTCAGCACCTTCAGGATATGTACCCCAGTGAGAGTCAGCACCCTCAGGAACTGTACCCCAGTGAGAGTCAGCACCTTCAGGAACTGTACCCCAGTGAGAGTCAGCACCTTCAGGAACTGTACCCCAGTGAGAGTCAGCACCTTCAGGAACTGTACCCCAGTGAGAGTCAGCATCTTCAGGAACTGTACCCCAGTGAGAGTCAGCACCTTCAGGAACTGTACGCCAGTGAGAGTCAGCACCTTCAGGAATTGTACCCCAGCGAGAGTCAGCACCTTCAGGAACTGTACCCCAGTGAGAGTCAGCACCTCCAGGAACTGTACCCCAGTGAGAGTCAGCACCGTCAGGAACTGTACCCCAGTGAGAGTCAGCACCCTCAGGAACTGTACCCCAGTGAGAGTTAGCAGCTTCAGGAACTGTACCCCAGCGAAAGTCAGCAACTTCAGGAACTGTACCCCAGTGAGAGTCAGCACCTTCAGGAACTGTACCCCAGTGAGAGTCAGCACCCTCAGGAACAGTACCCCAGTGAGAGTCAGCACCCTCAGGAACTGTACCCCAGTGAGAGTCAGCACCCTCAGGAACTGTACCCCAGTGAGAGTCAGCACCCTCAGGAACTGTACCCCAGTGAGAGTCAGCACCCTCGGGAACAGTACCCCAGTGAGAGTCAGCACCCTCAGGAACTGTACCCCAGTGAGAGTCAGCACCTTCAGGAAATGTACCCCAGTGAGAGTCAGCACCCTCAGGAACTGCACCCCAGTGAGAGTCAGCACCTGCAGGAACTGTACCCCAGTGAGAGTCAGCACCTTCAGGAACAGTACCCCAGTGAGAGTCAGCACCTTGAGGAACTGTAACCCAGTGAGAGTCAGCACTGTCAGGAACTGTACACCATTGAGAGTCAGCACCCTCAGGAACTGTACCCCAGTGAGAGTCAGCACCCTCAGGAACAGTACCCCAGTGAGAGTCAGCACCATCAGGAACTGTACCCCAGTGAGAGTCAGCACCCTCAGGAACTGTACCCCAGTGAGAGTCAGCACCCAAAGGAACTGTATCCCAGTGAGAGTCAGCACCCTCAGGAACTGTACCCCAGTGAGAGTCAGCACCGTCAGGAACTGTATCCCAGTGAGAGTCAGCACCTTCAGGAACTGTACCCCAGTGAGAGTCAGCACCTTCAGGAACTGTACCCCAGTGAGAGTCAGCACCTTCAGGAACAGTACCCCAGTGAGAGATAGCACCCTCAGGAACTGTACCCCAGTGAGAGTCAGCACCTTCAGGAACTATACCCCAGTGAGAGTCAGCACATTCAGGAAATGTACCTCAGTGAGAGTCAGCACCTTCAGGAACAGTACCCCAGTGAGAGTCAGCACCCTCAGGAACTGTACCTCAGTGAGAGTCAGCACCTTCAGGAACTGTACCACAGTGAGAGTCAGCACCTTCAGGAACTGTACCCCAGTGAGAGTCAACACCTTCAGGAACAGTACCCCAGTGAGAGTCAGCACCCTCAGGAACTGTACCCCAGTGAGAGTCAGCTCCTTCAGGAACTATACCCCAGTGAGAGTCAGCACCCTCAGGAACTGTACCCCAGTGAGAGTCAGCACCTTCAGGAACAGTACCCCAGTGAGAGTCAGCACCCTCAGGAACTGTACCCCAGTGAGAGTCAGCACCGTCAGGAACTGTATCCCAGTGAGAGTCAGCACCTTCAGGAACTGTACCCCAGTGAGAGTCAGCACCTTCAGGAACTGTACCCCAGTGAGAGTCTGCACCTTCAGGAACTGTACCCCAGTGAGAGTCAGCACCCTCAGGAACTGTACCCCAGTGAGAGTCAGCACCTTCAGGAACAGTACCCCAGTGAGAGTCAGCACCCTCAGGAACTGTACCCCAGTGAGAGTCAGCACCGTCAGGAACTGTATCCCAGTGAGAGTCAGCACCTTCAGGAACTGTACCCCAGTGAGAGTCAGCACCTTCAGGAACTGTACCCCAGTGAGAGTCTGCACCTTCAGGAACTGTACCCCAGTGAGAGTCAGCACCCTCAGGAACTGTATCCCAGTGAGAGTCAGCAACTTCAGGAACTGTACCCCAGTGAGAGTCAGCACCTTCAGGAACTGTACCCCAGTGAGAGTCAGCACCCTCAGGAACAGTACCCCAGTGAGAGTCAGCACCCTCAGGAACTGTACCCCAGTGAGAGTCAGCACCCTCAGGAACTGTACCCCAGTGAGAGTCAGCACCCTCAGGAACTGTACCCCAGTGAGAGTCAGCACCCTCAGGAACAGTACCCCAGTGAGAGTCAGCACCCTCAGGAACTGTACCCCAGTGAGAGTCAGCATCCTCAGGAACTGTACCTCAGTGAGAGTCAGCACCTTCAGGAGCTGTACCCCAGTGAGAGTCAGCACCTTCAGGAACTGTACCCCAGTGAGAGTCAGCACCTTCAGGAACTGTACCCCAGTGAGAGTCAGCACCTTCAGGAACTGTACCCCAGTGAGAGTCAGCACCTTCAGGAACTGTACCCCAGTGAGAGTCAGCACCCTCAGGAACTGTACCCCAGTGAGAGTCAGCACCTTCAGGAAATGTACCCCAGTGAGAGTCAGCACCTTCAGGAACTGTACCCCAGTGAGAGTCAGCACCTTCAGGAACAGTACCCCAGTGAGAGTCAGCACCGTCAGGAACTGTACCCCAGTGAGAGTCGGCACCCTCAGGAACTGTACCCCAGTGAGAGTCAGCACCCTCAGGAACTGTACCCCAGTGAGAGTCAGCACCCTCAGGAACTGTACCCCAGTGAGAGTCAGCACCTTCAGGAACTGTACCCCAGTGAGAGTCAGCACCTTCAGGAACTGTACCCCAGTGAGAGTCAGCACCTTCAGGAACTGTACCCCAGTGAGAGTCAGCATCTTCAGGAACTGTACCCCAGTGAGAGTCAGCACCTTCAGGAACTGTACGCCAGTGAGAGTCAGCACCTTCAGGAATTGTACCCCAGCGAGAGTCAGCACCTTCAGGAACTGTACCCCAGTGAGAGTCAGCACCTTCAGGAACTGTACCCCAGTGAGAGTCAGCACCGTCAGGAACTGTACCCCAGTGAGAGTCAGCACCCTCAGGAACTGTACCCCAGTGAGAGTTAGCAGCTTCAGGAACTGTACCCCAGCGAAAGTCAGCCACTTCAGGAACTGTACCCCAGTGAGAGTCAGCACCTTCAGGAACTGTACCCCAGTGAGAGTCAGCACCCTCAGGAACAGTACCCCAGTGAGAGTCAGCACCCTCAGGAACTGTACCCCAGTGAGAGTCAGCACCCTCAGGAACTGTACCCCAGTGAGAGTCAGCACCCTCAGGAACTGTACCCCAGTGAGAGTCAGCACCCTCAGGAACAGTACCCCAGTGAGAGTCAGCACCCTCAGGAACTGTACCCCAGTGAGAGTCAGCACCCTCAGGAACTGTACCTCAGTGAGAGTCAGCACCTTCAGGAACTGTACCCCAGTGAGAGTCAGCACCTTCAGGAACTGTACCCCAGTGAGAGTCAGCACCTTCAGGAACTGTACCCCAGTGAGAGTCAGCACCTTCAGGAACTGTACCCCAGTGAGAGTCAGCACCTTCAGGAACTGTACCCCAGTGAGAGTCAGCACCTTCAGGAACAGTACCCCAGTGAGAGTCAGCACCCTCAGGAACTGTACCCCAGTGAGAGTCAGCACCTTCAGGAACTGTACCCCAGTGAGAGTCAGCACCGTCAGGAACTGTACCCCAGTGAGAGTCAGCACCTTCAGGAACAGGTCCCCAGTGAGAGTCAGCACCTTCAGGAACTGTACCCCAGTGAGCGTCAGCACCGTCAGGAATTGTACCCCAGTGACAGTCAGCACCTTCAGGAACTGTACCCCAGTGAGAGTCAGCACCTTCAGGAACTGTACCCCAGTGAGAGTCAGCACCTTCAGGAACTGTACCACAGTGAGAGTCAGCACCTTCAGGAACTGTACCCCAGTGAGAGTCAGCACCTTCAGGAACTGTACCCCAGTGAGAGTCAGCACCTTCAGGAACTGTACCCCAGTGAGAGTCAGCACCTTCAGGATATGTACCCCAGTGAGAGTCAGCACCTTCAGGATCTGTACCCCAGTGAGAGTCAGCACCCTCAGGAACTGTACCCCAGTGAGAGTCAGCACCCTCAGGAACTGTACCCCAGTGAGAGTCAGCACCTTCAGGAACTGTACCCCAGTGAGAGTCAGCACCTTCAGGAACTGTACCCCAGTGAGAGTCAGCACCTTCAGGAACTGTACCCCAGTGAGAGTCAGCACCTTCAGGAACTGTACCCTAGTGAGAGTCAGCACCTTCAGGAACTGTACCCCAGTGAGATTCAGCACCTTCAGGAACTGTACCCCAGTGAGAGTCAGCACCGTCAGGAACTGTACCCCAGTGAGAGTCAGCACCCTCAGGAACTGTACCCCAGTGAGAGTCAGCAGCTTCAGGAAATGTACCCCAGCGAGAGTCAGCAACTTCAGGAACAGTACCCCAGTGAGAGTCAGCACGCTCGGGAACTGTACCCCAGTGAGAGGCAGCACCTTCAGGAAATGTACCCCAGTGAGAGTCAGCACCCTCAGGAACTGCACCCCAGTGAGAGTCAGCACCTGCAGGAACTGTACCCCAGTGAGAGTCAGCACCTTCAGGAACAGTACCCCAGTGAGAGTCAGCACCTTCAGGAACTGTAACCCAGTGAGAGTCAGCACCGTCAGGAACTGTACACCATTGAGAGTCAGCACCCTCAGGAACTGTACCCCAGTGAGAGTCAGCACCATCAGGAACAGTACCCCAGTGAGAGTCAGCACCTTCAGAAACAGTACCCCAGTGAGAGTCAGCACCCTCAGGAACTGTACCCCAGTGAGAGTCAGCACCCTCAGGAATTGTACCCCAGTGAGAGTCAGCACCTTCAGGAACTGTACCCCACTGAGAGTCAGCACCTTCAGGAACTGTGCCCCAGTGAGAGTCAGCACCTTCAGGAACTGTACCCCAGTGAGAGTCAGCACCTTCAGGAACTGTACCCCAGTGAGAGTCAGCACCTTCAGGAACAGTACCCCAGTGAGAGTCAGCACCCTCAGGAACTGTACCCCAGTGAGAGTCAGCACCTTCAGGAACTGTACCCCAGTGAGAGTCAGCACCTTCAGGAACAGTACCCCAGTGAGAGTCAGCACCATCAGGAACTGTACCCCAGTGAGAGTCAGCACCCTAAGGAACTGTACCCCAGTGAGAGTCAGCACCCAAAGGAACTGTATCCCAGTGAGAGTCAGCACCCTCAGGAACTGTACCCCAGTGAGAGTCAGCACCGTCAGGAACTGTATCCCAGTGAGAGTCAGCACCTTCAGGAACTGTACCCCAGTGAGAGTCAGCACCTTCAGGAACTGTACCCCAGTGAGAGTCAGCACCTTCAGGAACTGTACCCCAGTGAGAGTCAGCACCTTCAGGAACTGTACCACAGTGAGAGTCAGCACCTTCAGGAACTGTACCCCAGTGAGAGTCAGCACCTTCAGGAACTGTACCCCAGTGAGAGTCAGCACCTTCAGGAACTGTACCCCAGTGAGAGTCAGCACCTTCAGGATATGTACCCCAGTGAGAGTCAGCACCTTCAGGATCTGTACCCCAGTGAGAGTCAGCACCCTCAGGAACTGTACCCCAGTGAGAGTCAGCACCCTCAGGAACTGTACCCCAGTGAGAGTCAGCACCTTCAGGAACTGTACCCCAGTGAGAGTCAGCACCTTCAGGAACTGTACCCCAGTGAGAGTCAGCACCTTCAGGAACTGTACCCCAGTGAGAGTCAGCACCTTCAGGAACTGTACCCTAGTGAGAGTCAGCACCTTCAGGAACTGTACCCCAGTGAGATTCAGCACCTTCAGGAACAGTACCCCAGTGAGAGTCAGCACCGTCAGGAAGTGTACCCCAGTGAGAGTCAGCACCCTCAGGAACTGTACCCCAGTGAGAGTCAGCAGCTTCAGGAAATGTACCCCAGCGAGAGTCAGCAACTTCAGGAACAGTACCCCAGTGAGAGTCAGCACCCTCGGGAACTGTACCCCAGTGAGAGTCAGCACCTTCAGGAAATGTACCCCAGTGAGAGTCAGCACCCTTAGGAACTGCACCCCAGTGAGAGTCAGCACCTGCAGGAACTGTACCCCAGTGAGAGTCAGCACCTTCAGGAACAGTACCCCAGTGAGAGTCAGCACCTTCAGGAACTGTAACCCAGTGAGAGTCAGCACCGTCAGGAACTGTACACCATTGAGAGTCAGCACCCTCAGGAACTGTACCCCAGTGAGAGTCAGCACCATCAGGAACAGTACCCCAGTGAGAGTCAGCACCTTCAGAAACAGTACCCCAGTGAGAGTCAGCACCCTCAGGAACTGTACCCCAGTGAGAGTCAGCACCCTCAGGAATTGTACCCCAGTGAGAGTCAGCACCTTCAGGAACTGTACCCCACTGAGAGTCAGCACCTTCAGGAACTGTGCCCCAGTGAGAGTCAGCACCTTCAGGAACTGTACCCCAGTGAGAGTCAGCACCTTCAGGAACTGTACCCCAGTGAGAGTCAGCACCTTCAGGAACAGTACCCCAGTGAGAGTCAGCACCCTCAGGAACTGTACCCCAGTGAGAGTCAGCACCTTCAGGAACTGTACCCCAGTGAGAGTCAGCACCTTCAGGAACAGTACCCCAGTGAGAGTCAGCACCATCAGGAACTGTACCCCAGTGAGAGTCAGCACCCTAAGGAACTGTACCCCAGTGAGAGTCAGCACCCAAAGGAACTGTATCCCAGTGAGAGTCAGCACCCTCAGGAACTGTACCCCAGTGAGAGTCAGCACCGTCAGGAACTGTATCCCAGTGAGAGTCAGCACCTTCAGGAACTGTACCCCAGTGAGAGTCAGCACCCTCAGGAACTGTACCCCAGTGAGAGTCAGCACCTTCAGGAACTATACCCCAGTGAGAGTCAGCACATTCAGGAAATGTACCTCAGTGAGAGTCAGCACCTTCAGGAACAGTACCCCAGTGAGAGTCAGCACCATCAGGAACTGTACCCCAGTGAGAGTCAGCACCCTAAGGAACTGTACCCCAGTGAGAGTCAGCACCCAAAGGAACTGTATCCCAGTGAGAGTCAGCACCCTCAGGAACTGTACCCCAGTGAGAGTCAGCACCGTCAGGAACTGTATCCCAGTGAGAGTCAGCACCTTCAGGAACTGTACCCCAGTGAGAGTCAGCACCTTCAGGAACTGTACCCCAGTGAGAGTCAGCACCTTCAGGAACTGTACCCCAGTGAGAGTCAGCACCTTCAGGAACTGTACCACAGTGAGAGTCAGCACCTTCAGGAACTGTACCCCAGTGAGAGTCAGCACCTTCAGGAACTGTACCCCAGTGAGAGTCAGCACCTTCAGGAACTGTACCCCAGTGAGAGTCAGCACCTTCAGGATATGTACCCCAGTGAGAGTCAGCACCTTCAGGATCTGTACCCCAGTGAGAGTCAGCACCCTCAGGAACTGTACCCCAGTGAGAGTCAGCACCCTCAGGAACTGTACCCCAGTGAGAGTCAGCACCTTCAGGAACTGTACCCCAGTGAGAGTCAGCACCTTCAGGAACTGTACCCCAGTGAGAGTCAGCACCTTCAGGAACTGTACCCCAGTGAGAGTCAGCACCTTCAGGAACTGTACCCTAGTGAGAGTCAGCACCTTCAGGAACTGTACCCCAGTGAGATTCAGCACCTTCAGGAACAGTACCCCAGTGAGAGTCAGCACCGTCAGGAACTGTACCCCAGTGAGAGTCAGCACCCTCAGGAACTGTACCCCAGTGAGAGTCAGCAGCTTCAGGAAATGTACCCCAGCGAGAGTCAGCAACTTCAGGAACAGTACCCCAGTGAGAGTCAGCACCCTCGGGAACTGTACCCCAGTGAGAGTCAGCACCTTCAGGAAATGTACCCCAGTGAGAGTCAGCACCCTTAGGAACTGCACCCCAGTGAGAGTCAGCACCTGCAGGAACTGTACCCCAGTGAGAGTCAGCACCTTCAGGAACAGTACCCCAGTGAGAGTCAGCACCTTCAGGAACTGTAACCCAGTGAGAGTCAGCACCGTCAGGAACTGTACACCATTGAGAGTCAGCACCCTCAGGAACTGTACCCCAGTGAGAGTCAGCACCATCAGGAACAGTACCCCAGTGAGAGTCAGCACCTTCAGAAACAGTACCCCAGTGAGAGTCAGCACCCTCAGGAACTGTACCCCAGTGAGAGTCAGCACCCTCAGGAATTGTACCCCAGTGAGAGTCAGCACCTTCAGGAACTGTACCCCACTGAGAGTCAGCACCTTCAGCAACTGTGCCCCAGTGAGAGTCAGCACCTTCAGGAACTGTACCCCAGTGAGAGTCAGCACCTTCAGGAACTGTACCCCAGTGAGAGTCAGCACCTTCAGGAACAGTACCCCAGTGAGAGTCAGCACCCTCAGGAACTGTACCCCAGTGAGAGTCAGCACCTTCAGGAACTGTACCCCAGTGAGAGTCAGCACCTTCAGGAACAGTACCCCAGTGAGAGTCAGCACCATCAGGAACTGTACCCCAGTGAGAGTCAGCACCCTAAGGAACTGTACCCCAGTGAGAGTCAGCACCCAAAGGAACTGTATCCCAGTGAGAGTCAGCACCCTCAGGAACTGTACCCCAGTGAGAGTCAGCACCGTCAGGAACTGTATCCCAGTGAGAGTCAGCACCTTCAGGAACTGTACCCCAGTGAGAGTCAGCACCCTCAGGAACTGTACCCCAGTGAGAGTCAGCACCTTCAGGAACTATACCCCAGTGAGAGTCAGCACATTCAGGAAATGTACCTCAGTGAGAGTCAGCACCTTCAGGAACAGTACCCCAGTGAGAGTCAGCACCCTCAGGAACTGTACCTCAGTGAGAGTCAGCACCTTCAGGAACTGTACCACAGTGAGAGTCAGCACCTTCAGGAACTGTACCCCAGTGAGAGTCAACACCTTCAGGAACAGTACCCCAGTGAGAGTCAGCACCCTCAGGAACTGTACCCCAGTGAGAGTCAGCACCTTCAGGAACTATACCCCAGTGAGAGTCAGCACCCTCAGGAACTGTACCCCAGTGAGAGTCAGCACCTTCAGGAACAGTACCCCAGTGAGAGTCAGCACCCTCAGGAACTGTACCCCAGTGAGAGTCAGCACCGTCAGGAACTGTATCCCAGTGAGAGTCAGCACCTTCAGGAACTGTACCCCAGTGAGAGTCAGCACCTTCAGGAACTGTACCCCAGTGAGAGTCTGCACCTTCAGGAACTGTACCCCAGTGAGAGTCAGCACCCTCAGGAACTGTACCCCAGTGAGAGTCAGCACCTTCAGGAACAGTACCCCAGTGAGAGTCAGCACCCTCAGGAACTGTACCCCAGTGAGAGTCAGCACCGTCAGGAACTGTATCCCAGGGAGAGTCAGCACCTTCAGGAACTGTACCCCAGTGAGAGTCAGCACCTTCAGGAACTGTACCCCAGTGAGAGTCTGCACCTTCAGGAACTGTACCCCAGTGAGAGTCAGCACCCTCAGGAACTGTATCCCAGTGAGAGTCAGCAACTTCAGGAACTGTACCCCAGTGAGAGTCAGCACCTTCAGGAACTGTACCCCAGTGAGAGTCAGCACCCTCAGGAACAGTACCCCAGTGAGAGTCAGCACCCTCAGGAACTGTACCCCAGTGAGAGTCAGCACCCTCAGGAACTGTACCCCAGTGAGAGTCAGCACCCTCAGGAACTGTACCCCAGTGAGAGTCAGCACCCTCAGGAACAGTACCCCAGTGAGAGTCAGCACCCTCAGGAAACTGTACCCCAGTGAGAGTCAGCATCCTCAGGAACTGTACCTCAGTGAGAGTCAGCACCTTCAGGAACTGTACCCCAGTGAGAGTCAGCACCTTCAGGAACTGTACCCCAGTGAGAGTCAGCACCTTCAGGAACTGTACCCCAGTGAGAGTCAGCACCTTCAGGAACTGTACCCCAGTGAGAGTCAGCACCTTCAGGAACTGTACCCCAGTGAGAGTCAGCACCCTCAGGAACTGTACCCCAGTGAGAGTCAGCACCTTCAGGAAATGTACCCCAGTGAGAGTCAGCACCTTCAGGAACTGTACCCCAGTGAGAGTCAGCACCTTCAGGAACAGTACCCCAGTGAGAGTCAGCACCGTCAGGAACTGTACCCCAGTGAGAGTCGGCACCCTCAGGAACTGTACCCCAGTGAGAGTCAGCACCCTCAGGAACTGTACCCCAGTGAGAGTCAGCACCCTCAGGAACTGTACCCCAGTGAGAGTCAGCACCTTCAGGAACTGTACCCCAGTGAGAGTCAGCACCTTCAGGAACTGTACCCCAGTGAGAGTCAGCACCTTCAGGAACTGTACCCCAGTGAGAGTCAGCATCTTCAGGAACTGTACCCCAGTGAGAGTCAGCACCTTCAGGAACTGTACGCCAGTGAGAGTCAGCACCTTCAGGAATTGTACCCCAGCGAGAGTCAGCACCTTCAGGAACTGTACCCCAGTGAGAGTCAGCACCTCCAGGAACTGTACCCCAGTGAGAGTCAGCACCGTCAGGAACTGTACCCCAGTGAGAGTCAGCACCCTCAGGAACTGTACCCCAGTGAGAGTTAGCAGCTTCAGGAACTGTACCCCAGCGAAAGTCAGCAACTTCAGGAACTGTACCCCAGTGAGAGGTCAGCACCTTCAGGAACTGTACCCCCAGTGAGAGTCAGCACCCTCAGGAACAGTACCCCAGTGAGAGTCAGCACCCTCAGGAACTGTACCCCAGTGAGAGTCAGCACCCTCAGGAACTGTACCCCAGTGAGAGTCAGCACCCTCAGGAACTGTACCCCAGTGAGAGTCAGCACCCTCAGGAACAATACCCCAATGAGAGTCAGCACCCTCAGGAACTGTACCCCAGTGAGAGTCAGCACCCTCAGGAACTGTACCTCAGTGAGAGTCAGCACCTTCAGGAACTGTACCCCAGTGAGAGTCAGCACCTTCAGGAACTGTACCCCAGTGAGAGTCAGCACCTTCAGGAACTGTACCCCAGTGAGAGTCAGCACCTTCAGGAACTGTACCCCAGTGAGAGTCAGCACCTTCAGGAACTGTACCCCAGTGAGAGTCAGCACCTTCAGGAACAGTACCCAAGTGAGAGTCAGCACCCTCAGGAACTGTACCCCAGTGAGAGTCAGCACCTTCAGGAAATGTACCCCAGTGAGAGTCAGCACCTTCAGGAACTGTACCCCAGTGAGAGTCAGCACCTTCAGGAACAGTACCCCAGTGAGAGTCAGCTCCGTCAGGAACTGTACCCCAGTGAGAGTCGGCACCCTCAGGAACTGTACCCCAGTGAGAGTCAGCACCTTCAGGAACAGGTCCCCCAGTGAGAGTCAGCACCTTCAGGAACTGTACCCCAGTGAGCGTCAGCACCGTCAGGAATTGTACCCCAGTGACAGTCAGCACCTTCAGGAACTGTACCCCCAGTGAGAGTCAGCACCTTCAGGAACTGTACCCCAGTGAGAGTCAGCACCTTCAGGAACTGTACCACAGTGAGAGTCAGCACCTTCAGGAACTGTACCCCAGTGAGAGTCAGCACCTTCAGGAACTGTACCCCAGTGAGAGTCAGCACCTTCAGGAACTGTACCCCAGTGAGAGTCAGCACCCTCAGGAACAGTACCCCAGTGAGAGTCAGCACCCTCAGGAACTGTACCCCAGTGAGAGTCAGCACCCTCAGGAACTGTACCCCAGTGAGAGTCAGCACCCTCAGGAACTGTACCCCAGTGAGAGTCAGCACCCTCAGGAACAGTACCCCAGTGAGAGTCAGCACCCTCAGGAACTGTACCCCAGTGAGAGTCAGCATCCTCAGGAACTGTACCTCAGTGAGAGTCAGCACCTTCAGGAACTGTACCCCAGTGAGAGTCAGCACCTTCAGGAACTGTACCCCAGTGAGAGTCAGCACCTTCAGGAACTGTACCCCAGTGAGAGTCAGCACCTTCAGGAACTGTACCCCAGTGAGAGTCAGCACCTTCAGGAACTGTACCCCAGTGAGAGTCAGCACCCTCAGGAACTGTACCCCAGTGAGAGTCCGCACCTTCAGGAAATGTACCCCAGGGAGAGTCAGCACCTTCAGGAACTGTACCCCAGTGAGAGTCAGCACCTTCAGGAACAGTACCCCAGTGAGAGTCAGCACCGTCAGGAACTGTACCCCCAGTGAGAGTCGGCACCCTCAGGAACTGTACCCCAGTGAGAGTCAGCACCCTCAGGAACTGTACCCCAGTGAGAGTCAGCACCCTCAGGAACTGTACCCCACTGAGAGTCAGCACCTTCAGGAACTGTACCCCAGTGAGAGTTAGCAGCTTCAGGAACTGTACCCCAGCGAAAGTCAGCAACTTCAGGAACTGTACCCCAGTGAGAGTCAGCACCTTCAGGAACTGTACCCCAGTGAGATGTCAGCACCCTCAGGAACAGTACCCCAGTGAGAGTCAGCACCCTCAGGAACTGTACCCCAGTGAGAGTCAGCACCCTCAGGAACTGTACCCCAAGTGAGAGTCAGCACCCTCAGGAACTGTACCCCAGTGAGAGTCAGCACCCTCAGGAACAGTACCCCAGTGAGAGTCAGCACCCTCAGGAACTGTACCCCAGTGAGAGTCAGCACCCTCAGGAACTGTACCTCAGTGAGAGTCAGCACCTTCAGGAACTGTACCCCAGTGAGAGTCAGCACCTTCAGGAACTGTACCCCAGTGAGAGTCAGCACCTTCAGGAACTGTACCCCAGTGAGAGTCAGCACCTTCAGGAACTGTACCCCAGTGAGAGTCAGCACCTTCAGGAACTGTACCCAGTGAGAGTCAGCACCTTCAGGAACAGTACCCCAGTGAGAGTCAGCACCTTCAGGATATGTACCCCAGTGAGAGTCAGCACCTTCAGGATCTGTACCCCAGTGAGAGTCAGCACCCTCAGGAACTGTACCCCAGTGAGAGTCAGCACCTTCAGGAACTGTACCCCAGTGAGAGTCTGCACCTTCAGGAACTGTACCCCAGTGAGAGTCAGCACCCTCAGGAACTGTACCCCAGTGAGAGTCAGCACCTTCAGGAACAGTACCCCAGTGAGAGTCAGCACCCTCAGGAACTGTACCCCAGTGAGAGTCAGCACCGTCAGGAACTGTATCCCAGTGAGAGTCAGCACCTCAGGAACTGTACCCCAGTGAGAGTCAGCACCTTCAGGAACTGTACCCCAGTGAGAGTCTGCACCTTCAGGAACTGTACCCCAGTGAGAGTCAGCACCCTCAGGAACTGTATCCCAGTGAGAGTCAGCAACTTCAGGAACTGTACCCCAGTGAGAGTCAGCACCCTTCAGGAACTGTACCCCAGTGAGAGTCAGCACCCTCAGGAACAGTACCCCAGTGAGAGTCAGCACCCTCAGGAACTGTACCCCAGTGAGAGTCAGCACCCTCAGGAAACTGTACCCCAGTGAGAGTCAGCACCCTCAGGAACTGTACCCCAGTGAGAGTCAGCACCCTCAGGAACAGTACCCCAGTGAGAGTCAGCACCCTCAGGAACTGTACCCCAGTGAGAGTCAGCATCCTCAGGAACTGTACCTCAGTGAGAGTCAGCACCTCAGGAACTGTACCCCAGTGAGAGTCAGCACCTTCAGGAACTGTACCCCAGGTGAGAGTCAGCACCTTCAGGAACTGTACCCCAGTGAGAGTCAGCACCTCAGGAACTGTACCCAGTGAGAGTCAGCACCTTCAGGAACTGTACCCCAGTGAGAGTCAGCACCCTCAGGAACTGTACCCCAGTGAGAGTCAGCACCTTCAGGAACTGTACCCCAGTGAGAGTCAGCACCTTCAGGAACTGTACCCCAGTGAGAGTCAGCACCTTCAGGAACAGTACCCCAGTGAGAGTCAGCACCGTCAGGAACTGTACCCCAGTGAGAGTCGGCACCCTCAGGAACTGTACCCCAGTGAGAGTCAGCACCCTCAGGAACTGTACCCCAGTGAGAGTCAGCACCCTCAGGAACTGTACCCCAGTGAGAGTCAGCACCTTCAGGAACTGTACCCCAGTGAGAGTCAGCACCTTCAGGAACTGTACCCCAGTGAGAGTCAGCACCTTCAGGAACTGTACCCCAGTGAGAGTCAGCATCTTCAGGAACTGTACCCCAGTGAGAGTCAGCACTTCAGGAACTGTACGCCAGTGAGAGTCAGCACCTTCAGGAATTGTACCCCAGCGAGAGTCAGCACCTTCAGGAACTGTACCCCAGTGAGAGTCAGCACCTCCAGGAACTGTACCCCAGTGAGAGTCAGCACCGTCAGGAACTGTACCCAGTGAGAGTCAGCACCCTCAGGAACTGTACCCCAGTGAGAGTTAGCAGCTTCAGGAACTGTACCCCAGCGAAAGTCAGCAACTTCAGGAACTGTACCCCAGTGAGAGTCAGCACCTTCAGGAACTGTACCCCAGTGAGAGTCAGCACCCTCAGGAACAGTACCCCAGTGAGAGTCAGCACCCTCAGGAACTGTACCCCAGTGAGAGTCAGCACCCTCAGGAACTGTACCCCAGTGAGAGTCAGCACCCTCAGGAACTGTACCCCAGTGAGAGTCAGCACCCTCAGAACAATACCCCAATGAGAGTCAGCACCCTCAGGAACTGTACCCCAGTGAGAGTCAGCACCCTCAGGAACTGTACCTCAGTGAGAGTCAGCACCTTCAGGAACTGTACCCCAGTGAGAGTCAGCACTTCAGGAACTGTACCCAGTGAGAGTCAGCACCTTCAGGAACTGTACCCCAGTGAGAGTCAGCACCTTCAGAACTGTACCCCAGTGAGAGTCAGCACCTTCAGGAACTGTACCCCAGTGAGAGTCAGCACCTTCAGGAACAGTACCCAAGTGAGAGTCAGCACCCTCAGGAACTGTACCCCAGTGAGAGTCAGCACCTTCAGGAAATGTACCCCAGTGAGAGTCAGCACCTTCAGGAACTGTACCCCAGTGAGAGTCAGCACCTTCAGGAACAGTACCCCAGTGAGAGTCAGCTCCGTCAGGAACTGTACCCCAGTGAGAGTCGGCACCCTCAGGAACTGTACCCCAGTGAGAGTCAGCACCTTCAGGAACAGGTCCCCAGTGAGAGTCAGCACCTTCAGGAACTGTACCCCAGTGAGCGTCAGCACCGTCAGGAATTGTACCCCAGTGACAGTCAGCACCTTCAGGAACTGTACCCCAGTGAGAGTCAGCACCTTCAGGAACTGTACCCCAGTGAGAGTCAGCACCTTCAGGAACTGTACCACAGTGAGAGTCAGCACCTTCAGGAACTGTACCCCAGTGAGAGTCAGCACCTTCAGGAACTGTACCCCAGTGAGAGTCAGCACCTTCAGGAACTGTACCCCAGTGAGAGTCAGCACCTTCAGGATATGTACCCCAGTGAGAGTCAGCACCTTCAGGATCTGTACCCCAGTGAGAGTCAGCACCCTCAGGAACTGTACCCCAGTGAGAGTCAGCACCCTCAGGAACTGTACCCCAGTGAGAGTCAGCACCTTCAGGAACTGTACCCCAGTGAGAGTCAGCACCTTCAGGAACTGTACCCCAGTGAGAGTCAGCACCTTCAGGAACTGTACCCCAGTGAGAGTCAGCACCTTCAGGAACTGTACCCTAGTGAGAGTCAGCACCTTCAGGAACTGTACCCCAGTGAGATTCAGCACCTTCAGGAACTGTACCCCAGTGAGAGTCAGCACCGTCAGGAACTGTACCCCAGTGAGAGTCAGCACCCTCAGGAACTGTACCCCAGTGAGAGTCAGCAGCTTCAGGAAATGTACCCCAGCGAGAGTCAGCAACTTCAGGAACAGTACCCCAGTGAGAGTCAGCACGCTCGGGAACTGTACCCCAGTGAGAGGCAGCACCTTCAGGAAATGTACCCCAGTGAGAGTCAGCACCCTCAGGAACTGCACCCCAGTGAGAGTCAGCACCTGCAGGAACTGTACCCCAGTGAGAGTCAGCACCTTCAGGAACAGTACCCCAGTGAGAGTCAGCACCTTCAGGAACTGTAACCCAGTGAGAGTCAGCACCGTCAGGAACTGTACACCATTGAGAGTCAGCACCCTCAGGAACTGTACCCCAGTGAGAGTCAGCACCATCAGGAACAGTACCCCAGTGAGAGTCAGCACCTTCAGAAACAGTACCCCAGTGAGAGTCAGCACCCTCAGGAACTGTACCCCAGTGAGAGTCAGCACCCTCAGGAATTGTACCCCAGTGAGAGTCAGCACCTTCAGGAACTGTACCCCACTGAGAGTCAGCACCTTCAGGAACTGTGCCCCAGTGAGAGTCAGCACCTTCAGGAACTGTACCCCAGTGAGAGTCAGCACCTTCAGGAACTGTACCCCAGTGAGAGTCAGCACCTTCAGGAACAGTACCCCAGTGAGAGTCAGCACCCTCAGGAACTGTACCCCAGTGAGAGTCAGCACCTTCAGGAACTGTACCCCAGTGAGAGTCAGCACCTTCAGGAACAGTACCCCAGTGAGAGTCAGCACCATCAGGAACTGTACCCCAGTGAGAGTCAGCACCCTAAGGAACTGTACCCCAGTGAGAGTCAGCACCCAAAGGAACTGTATCCCAGTGAGAGTCAGCACCCTCAGGAACTGTACCCCAGTGAGAGTCAGCACCGTCAGGAACTGTATCCCAGTGAGAGTCAGCACCTTCAGGAACTGTACCCCAGTGAGAGTCAGCACCTTCAGGAACTGTACCCCAGTGAGAGTCAGCACCTTCAGGAACTGTACCCCAGTGAGAGTCAGCACCTTCAGGAACTGTACCACAGTGAGAGTCAGCACCTTCAGGAACTGTACCCCAGTGAGAGTCAGCACCTTCAGGAACTGTACCCCAGTGAGAGTCAGCACCTTCAGGAACTGTACCCCAGTGAGAGTCAGCACCTTCAGGATATGTACCCCAGTGAGAGTCAGCACCTTCAGGATCTGTACCCCAGTGAGAGTCAGCACCCTCAGGAACTGTACCCCAGTGAGAGTCAGCACCCTCAGGAACTGTACCCCAGTGAGAGTCAGCACCTTCAGGAACTGTACCCCAGTGAGAGTCAGCACCTTCAGGAACTGTACCCCAGTGAGAGTCAGCACCTTCAGGAACTGTACCCCAGTGAGAGTCAGCACCTTCAGGAACTGTACCCTAGTGAGAGTCAGCACCTTCAGGAACTGTACCCCAGTGAGATTCAGCACCTTCAGGAACAGTACCCCAGTGAGAGTCAGCACCGTCAGGAACTGTACCCCAGTGAGAGTCAGCACCCTCAGGAACTGTACCCCAGTGAGAGTCAGCAGCTTCAGGAAATGTACCCCAGCGAGAGTCAGCAACTTCAGGAACAGTACCCCAGTGAGAGTCAGCACCCTCGGGAACTGTACCCCAGTGAGAGTCAGCACCTTCAGGAAATGTACCCCAGTGAGAGTCAGCACCCTCAGGAACTGCACCCCAGTGAGAGTCAGCACCTGTAGGAACTGTACCCCAGTGAGAGTCAGCACCTTCAGGAACAGTACCCCAGTGAGAGTCAGCACCTTCAGGAACTGTAACCCAGTGAGAGTCAGCACCGTCAGGAACTGTACACCATTGAGAGTCAGCACCCTCAGGAACTGTACCCCAGTGAGAGTCAGCACCATCAGGAACAGTACCCCAGTGAGAGTCAGCACCTTCAGAAACAGTACCCCAGTGAGAGTCAGCACCCTCAGGAACTGTACCCCAGTGAGAGTCAGCACCCTCAGGAATTGTACCCCAGTGAGAGTCAGCACCTTCAGGAACTGTACCCCACTGAGAGTCAGCACCTTCAGGAACTGTGCCCCAGTGAGAGTCAGCACCTTCAGGAACTGTACCCCAGTGAGAGTCAGCACCTTCAGGAACTGTACCCCAGTGAGAGTCAGCACCTTCAGGAACAGTACCCCAGTGAGAGTCAGCACCCTCAGGAACTGTACCCCAGTGAGAGTCAGCACCTTCAGGAACTGTACCCCAGTGAGAGTCAGCACCTTCAGGAACAGTACCCCAGTGAGAGTCAGCACCATCAGGAACTGTACCCCAGTGAGAGTCAGCACCCTAAGGAACTGTACCCCAGTGAGAGTCAGCACCCAAAGGAACTGTATCCCAGTGAGAGTCAGCACCCTCAGGAACTGTACCCCAGTGAGAGTCAGCACCGTCAGGAACTGTATCCCAGTGAGAGTCAGCACCTTCAGGAACTGTACCCCAGTGAGAGTCAGCACCTTCAGGAACTGTACCCCAGTGAGAGTCAGCACCTTCAGGAACAGTACCCCAGTGAGAGATAGCACCCTCAGGAACTGTACCCCAGTGAGAGTCAGCACCTTCAGGAACTATACCCCAGTGAGAGTCAGCACATTCAGGAAATGTACCTCAGTGAGAGTCAGCACCTTCAGGAACAGTACCCCAGTGAGAGTCAGCACCCTCAGGAACTGTACCTCAGTGAGAGTCAGCACCTTCAGGAACTGTACCACAGTGAGAGTCAGCACCTTCAGGAACTGTACCCCAGTGAGAGTCAACACCTTCAGGAACAGTACCCCAGTGAGAGTCAGCACCCTCAGGAACTGTACCCCAGTGAGAGTCAGCACCTTCAGGAACTATACCCCAGTGAGAGTCAGCACCCTCAGGAACTGTACCCCAGTGAGAGTCAGCACCTTCAGGAACAGTACCCCAGTGAGAGTCAGCACCCTCAGGAACTGTACCCCAGTGAGAGTCAGCACCGTCAGGAACTGTATCCCAGTGAGAGTCAGCACCTTCAGGAACTGTACCCCAGTGAGAGTCAGCACCTTCAGGAACTGTACCCCAGTGAGAGTCTGCACCTTCAGGAACTGTACCCCAGTGAGAGTCAGCACCCTCAGGAACTGTACCCCAGTGAGAGTCAGCACCTTCAGGAACAGTACCCCAGTGAGAGTCAGCACCCTCAGGAACTGTACCCCAGTGAGAGTCAGCACCGTCAGGAACTGTATCCCAGTGAGAGTCAGCACCTTCAGGAACTGTACCCCAGTGAGAGTCAGCACCTTCAGGAACTGTACCCCAGTGAGAGTCTGCACCTTCAGGAACTGTACCCCAGTGAGAGTCAGCACCCTCAGGAACTGTATCCCAGTGAGAGTCAGCAACTTCAGGAACTGTACCCCAGTGAGAGTCAGCACCTTCAGGAACTGTACCCCAGTGAGAGTCAGCACCCTCAGGAACAGTACCCCAGTGAGAGTCAGCACCCTCAGGAACTGTACCCCAGTGAGAGTCAGCACCCTCAGGAACTGTACCCCAGTGAGAGTCAGCACCCTCAGGAACTGTACCCCAGTGAGAGTCAGCACCCTCAGGAACAGTACCCCAGTGAGAGTCAGCACCCTCAGGAACTGTACCCCAGTGAGAGTCAGCATCCTCAGGAACTGTACCTCAGTGAGAGTCAGCACCTTCAGGAACTGTACCCCAGTGAGAGTCAGCACCTTCAGGAACTGTACCCCAGTGAGAGTCAGCACCTTCAGGAACTGTACCCCAGTGAGAGTCAGCACCTTCAGGAACTGTACCCCAGTGAGAGTCAGCACCTTCAGGAACTGTACCCCAGTGAGAGTCAGCACCCTCAGGAACTGTACCCCAGTGAGAGTCAGCACCTTCAGGAAATGTACCCCAGTGAGAGTCAGCACCTTCAGGAACTGTACCCCAGTGAGAGTCAGCACCTTCAGGAACAGTACCCCAGTGAGAGTCAGCACCGTCAGGAACTGTACCCCAGTGAGAGTCGGCACCCTCAGGAACTGTACCCCAGTGAGAGTCAGCACCCTCAGGAACTGTACCCCAGTGAGAGTCAGCACCCTCAGGAACTGTACCCCAGTGAGAGTCAGCACCTTCAGGAACTGTACCCCAGTGAGAGTCAGCACCTTCAGGAACTGTACCCCAGTGAGAGTCAGCACCTTCAGGAACTGTACCCCAGTGAGAGTCAGCATCTTCAGGAACTGTACCCCAGTGAGAGTCAGCACCTTCAGGAACTGTACGCCAGTGAGAGTCAGCACCTTCAGGAATTGTACCCCAGCGAGAGTCAGCACCTTCAGGAACTGTACCCCAGTGAGAGTCAGCACCTCCAGGAACTGTACCCCAGTGAGAGTCAGCACCGTCAGGAACTGTACCCCAGTGAGAGTCAGCACCCTCAGGAACTGTACCCCAGTGAGAGTTAGCAGCTTCAGGAACTGTACCCCAGCGAAAGTCAGCAACTTCAGGAACTGTACCCCAGTGAGAGTCAGCACCTTCAGGAACTGTACCCCAGTGAGAGTCAGCACCCTCAGGAACAGTACCCCAGTGAGAGTCAGCACCCTCAGGAACTGTACCCCAGTGAGAGTCAGCACCCTCAGGAACTGTACCCCAGTGAGAGTCAGCACCCTCAGGAACTGTACCCCAGTGAGAGTCAGCACCCTCAGGAACAATACCCCAATGAGAGTCAGCACCCTCAGGAACTGTACCCCAGTGAGAGTCAGCACCCTCAGGAACTGTACCTCAGTGAGAGTCAGCACCTTCAGGAACTGTACCCCAGTGAGAGTCAGCACCTTCAGGAACTGTACCCCAGTGAGAGTCAGCACCTTCAGGAACTGTACCCCAGTGAGAGTCAGCACCTTCAGGAACTGTACCCCAGTGAGAGTCAGCACCTTCAGGAACTGTACCCCAGTGAGAGTCAGCACCTTCAGGAACAGTACCCAAGTGAGAGTCAGCACCCTCAGGAACTGTACCCCAGTGAGAGTCAGCACCTTCAGGAAATGTACCCCAGTGAGAGTCAGCACCTTCAGGAACTGTACCCCAGTGAGAGTCAGCACCTTCAGGAACAGTACCCCAGTGAGAGTCAGCTCCGTCAGGAACTGTACCCCAGTGAGAGTCGGCACCCTCAGGAACTGTACCCCAGTGAGAGTCAGCACCCTCAGGAACTGTACCCCAGTGAGAGTCAGCACCCTCAGGAACTGTACCCCAGTGAGAGTCAGCACCTTCAGGAACTGTACCCCAGTGACAGTCAGCACTTTCAGGAACTGTACCCCAGTGAGAGTCAGCACCTTCAGGAACTGTACCCCAGTGAGAGTCAGCACCTTCAGGAACTGTACCCCAGTGAGAGTCAGCACCTTCAGGAACTGTACCCCAGTGAGAGTCAGCACCGTCAGGAACTGTACCCCAGTGAGAGTCAGCACCTTCAGGAACAGGTCCCCAGTGAGAGTCAGCACCTTCAGGAACTGTACCCCAGTGAGCGTCAGCACCGTCAGGAATTGTACCCCAGTGACAGTCAGCACCTTCAGGAACTGTACCCCAGTGAGAGTCAGCACCTTCAGGAACTGTACCCCAGTGAGAGTCAGCACCTTCAGGAACTGTACCACAGTGAGAATCAGCACCTTCAGGAACTGTACCCCAGTGAGAGTCAGCACCTTCAGGAACTGTACCCCAGTGAGAGTCAGCACCTTCAGGAACTGTACCCCAGTGAGAGTCAGCACCTTCAGGATATGTACCCCAGTGAGAGTCAGCACCTTCAGGATCTGTACCCCAGTGAGAGTCAGCACCCTCAGGAACTGTACCCCAGTGAGAGTCAGCACCCTCAGGAACTGTACCCCAGTGAGAGTCAGCACCTTCAGGAACTGTACCCCAGTGAGAGTCAGCACCTTCAGGAACTGTACCCCAGTGAGAGTCAGCACCTTCAGGAACTGTACCCCAGTGAGAGTCAGCACCTTCAGGAACTGTACCCTAGTGAGAGTCAGCACCTTCAGGAACTGTACCCCAGTGAGATTCAGCACCTTCAGGAACTGTACCCCAGTGAGAGTCAGCACCGTCAGGAACTGTACCCCAGTGAGAGTCAGCACCCTCAGGAACTGTACCCCAGTGAGAGTCAGCAGCTTCAGGAAATGTACCCCAGCGAGAGTCAGCACCCTCGGGAACAGTACCCCAGTGAGAGTCAGCACCCTCAGGAACTGTACCCCAGTGAGAGTCAGCACCTTCAGGAAATGTACCCCAGTGAGAGTCAGCACCCTCAGGAACTGCACCCCAGTGAGAGTCAGCACCTGCAGGAACTGTAACCCAGTGAGAGTCAGCACCTTCAGGAACAGTACCCCAGTGAGAGTCAGCACCTTCAGGAACTGTAACCCAGTGAGAGTCAGCACTGTCAGGAACTGTACACCATTGAGAGTCAGCACCCTCAGGAACTGTTCCCCAGTGAGAGTCAGCACCATCAGGAACAGTACCCCAGTGAGAGTCAGCACCTTCAGAAACAGTACCCCAGTGAGAGTCAGCACCCTCAGGAACTGTACCCCAGTGAGAGTCAGCACCCTCAGGAATTGTACCCCAGTGAGAGTCAGCACCTTCAGGAACTGTACCCCACTGAGAGTCAGCACCTTCAGGAACTGTGCCCCAGTGAGAGTCAGCACCTTCAGGAACTGTACCCCAGTGAGAGTCAGCACCTTCAGGAACTGTACCCCAGTGAGAGTCAGCACCTTCAGGAACAGTACCCCAGTGAGAGTCAGCACCCTCAGGAACTGTACCCCAGTGAGAGTCAGCACCTTCAGGAACTGTACCCCAGTGAGAGTCAGCACCTTCAGGAACAGTACCCCAGTGAGAGTCAGCACCATCAGGAACTGTACCCCAGTGAGAGTCAGCACCCTCAGGAACTGTACCCCAGTGAGAGTCAGCACCCAAAGGAACTGTATCCCAGTGAGAGTCAGCACCCTCAGGAACTGTACCCCAGTGAGAGTCAGCACCTTCAGGAACTGTACCCCAGTGAGAGTCTGCACCTTCAGGAACTGTACCCCAGTGAGAGTCAGCACCCTCAGGAACTGTACCCCAGTGAGAGTCAGCACCTTCAGGAACTGTACCCCAGTGAGAGTCAGCACCTTCAGGAACTGTACCCCAGTGAGAGTCAGCACCTTCAGGAACTGTACCCCAGTGAGAGTCAGCACCTTCAGGTACAGTACCCCAGTGAGAGATAGCACCCTCAGGAACTGTACCCCAGTGAGAGTCAGCACCTTCAGGAACTATACCCCAGTGAGAGTCAGCACATTCAGGAAATGTACCTCAGTGAGAGTCAGCACCTTCAGGAACAGTACCCCAGTGAGAGTCAGCACCCTCAGGTACTGTACCTCAGTGAGAGTCAGCACCTTCAGGAACTGTACCACAGTGAGAGTCAGCACCTTCAGGAACTGTACCCCAGTGAGAGTCAACACCTTCAGGAACAGTACCCCAGTGAGAGTCAGCACCCTCAGGAACTGTACCCCAGTGAGAGTCAGCACCTTCAGGAACTATACCCCAGTGAGAGTCAGCACCCTCAGGAACTGTACCCCAGTGAGAGTCAGCACCTTCAGGAACAGTACCCCAGTGAGAGTCAGCACCCTCAGGAACTGTACCCCAGTGAGAGTCAGCACCGTCAGGAACTGTATCCCAGTGAGAGTCAGCACCTTCAGGAACTGTACCCCAGTGAGAGTCAGCACCTTCAGGAACTGTACCCCAGTGAGAGTCTGCATCTTCAGGAACTGTACCCCAGTGAGAGTCAGCACCCTCAGGAAGTGTACCCCAGTGAGAGTCAGCACCTTCAGGAACAGTACCCCAGTGAGAGTCAGCACCCTCAGGAACTGTACCCCAGTGAGAGTCAGCACCGTCAGGAACTGTATCCCAGTGAGAGTCAGCACCTTCAGGAACTGTACCCCAGTGAGAGTCAGCACCTTCAGGAACTGTACCCCAGTGAGAGTCTGCACCTTCAGGAACTGTACCCCAGTGAGAGTCAGCACCCTCAGGAACTGTATCCCAGTGAGAGTCAGCAACTTCAGGAACTGTACCCCAGTGAGAGTCAGCACCTTCAGGAACTGTACCCCAGTGAGAGTCAGCACCCTCAGGAACAGTACCCCAGTGAGAGTCAGCACCCTCAGGAACTGTACCCCAGTGAGAGTCAGCACCCTCAGGAACTGTACCCCAGTGAGAGTCAGCACCCTCAGGAACTGTACCCCAGTGAGAGTCAGCACCCTCAGGAACAGTACCCCAGTGAGAGTCAGCACCCTCAGGAACTGTACCCCAGTGAGAGTCAGCATCCTCAGGAACTGTACCTCAGTGAGAGTCAGCACCTTCAGGAACTGTACCCCAGTGAGAGTCAGCACCTTCAGGAACTGTACCCCAGTGAGAGTCAGCACCTTCAGGAACTGTACCCCAGTGAGAGTCAGCACCTTCAGGAACTGTACCCCAGTGAGAGTCAGCACCTTCAGGAACTGTACCCCAGTGAGAGTCAGCACCCTCAGGAACTGTACCCCAGTGAGAGTCCGCACCTTCAGGAAATGTACCCCAGGGAGAGTCAGCACCTTCAGGAACTGTACCCCAGTGAGAGTCAGCACCTTCAGGAACAGTACCCCAGTGAGAGTCAGCACCGTCAGGAACTGTACCCCAGTGAGAGTCGGCACCCTCAGGAACTGTACCCCAGTGAGAGTCAGCACCCTCAGGAACTGTACCCCAGTGAGAGTCAGCACCCTCAGGAACTGTACCCCACTGAGAGTCAGCACCTTCAGGAACTGTACCCCAGTGAGAGTTAGCAGCTTCAGGAACTGTACCCCAGCGAAAGTCAGCAACTTCAGGAACTGTACCCCAGTGAGAGTCAGCACCTTCAGGAACTGTACCCCAGTGAGAGTCAGCACCCTCAGGAACAGTACCCCAGTGAGAGTCAGCACCCTCAGGAACTGTACCCCAGTGAGAGTCAGCACCCTCAGGAACTGTACCCCAGTGAGAGTCAGCACCCTCAGGAACTGTACCCCAGTGAGAGTCAGCACCCTCAGGAACAGTACCCCAGTGAGAGTCAGCACCCTCAGGAACTGTACCCCAGTGAGAGTCAGCACCCTCAGGAACTGTACCTCAGTGAGAGTCAGCACCTTCAGGAACTGTACCCCAGTGAGAGTCAGCACCTTCAGGAACTGTACCCCAGTGAGAGTCAGCACCTTCAGGAACAGTACCCCAGTGAGAGTCAGCACCTTCAGGAACTGTACCCCAGTGAGAGTCAGCACCCTCAGGAACTGTACCCCAGTGAGAGTCAGCACCTTCAGGAACTGTACCCCAGTGAGAGTCAGCACCTTCAGGAACTGTACCCCAGTGAGAGTCAGCACCTTCAGGAACAGTACCCCAGTGAGAGTCAGCACCTTCAGGATATGTACCCCAGTGAGAGTCAGCACCTTCAGGATCTGTACCCCAGTGAGAGTCAGCACCCTCAGGAACTGTACCCCAGTGAGAGTCAGCACCCTCAGGAACTGTACCCCAGTGAGAGTCAGCACCTTCAGGAACTGTACCCCAGTGAGAGTCAGCACCTTCAGGAACTGTACCCCAGTGAGAGTCAGCACCTTCAGGAACTGTACCCCAGTGAGAGTCAGCACCTTCAGGAACTGTACCCTAGTGAGAGTCAGCACCTTCAGGAACTGTACCCCAGTGAGATTCAGCACCTTCAGGAACAGTACCCCAGTGAGAGTCAGCACCGTCAGGAACTGTACCCCAGTGAGAGTCAGCACCCTCAGGAACTGTACCCCAGTGAGAGTCAGCAGCTTCAGGAAATGTACCCCAGCGAGAGTCAGCAACTTCAGGAACAGTACCCCAGTGAGAGTCAGCACCCTCGGGAACTGTACCCCAGTGAGAGTCAGCACCTTCAGGAAATGTACCCCAGTGAGAGTCAGCACCCTCAGGAACTGCACCCCAGTGAGAGTCAGCACCTGTAGGAACTGTACCCCAGTGAGAGTCAGCACCTTCAGGAACAGTACCCCAGTGAGAGTCAGCACCTTCAGGAACTGTAACCCAGTGAGAGTCAGCACCGTCAGGAACTGTACACCATTGAGAGTCAGCACCCTCAGGAACTGTACCCCAGTGAGAGTCAGCACCATCAGGAACAGTACCCCAGTGAGAGTCAGCACCTTCAGAAACAGTACCCCAGTGAGAGTCAGCACCCTCAGGAACTGTACCCCAGTGAGAGTCAGCACCCTCAGGAATTGTACCCCAGTGAGAGTCAGCACCTTCAGGAACTGTACCCCACTGAGAGTCAGCACCTTCAGGAACTGTGCCCCAGTGAGAGTCAGCACCTTCAGGAACTGTACCCCAGTGAGAGTCAGCACCTTCAGGAACTGTACCCCAGTGAGAGTCAGCACCTTCAGGAACAGTACCCCAGTGAGAGTCAGCACCCTCAGGAACTGTACCCCAGTGAGAGTCAGCACCTTCAGGAACTGTACCCCAGTGAGAGTCAGCACCTTCAGGAACAGTACCCCAGTGAGAGTCAGCACCATCAGGAACTGTACCCCAGTGAGAGTCAGCACCCTAAGGAACTGTACCCCAGTGAGAGTCAGCACCCAAAGGAACTGTATCCCAGTGAGAGTCAGCACCCTCAGGAACTGTACCCCAGTGAGAGTCAGCACCGTCAGGAACTGTATCCCAGTGAGAGTCAGCACCTTCAGGAACTGTACCCCAGTGAGAGTCAGCACCTTCAGGAACTGTACCCCAGTGAGAGTCAGCACCTTCAGGAACAGTACCCCAGTGAGAGATAGCACCCTCAGGAACTGTACCCCAGTGAGAGTCAGCACCTTCAGGAACTATACCCCAGTGAGAGTCAGCACATTCAGGAAATGTACCTCAGTGAGAGTCAGCACCTTCAGGAACAGTACCCCAGTGAGAGTCAGCACCCTCAGGAACTGTACCTCAGTGAGAGTCAGCACCTTCAGGAACTGTACCACAGTGAGAGTCAGCACCTTCAGGAACTGTACCCCAGTGAGAGTCAACACCTTCAGGAACAGTACCCCAGTGAGAGTCAGCACCCTCAGGAACTGTACCCCAGTGAGAGTCAGCACCTTCAGGAACTATACCCCAGTGAGAGTCAGCACCCTCAGGAACTGTACCCCAGTGAGAGTCAGCACCTTCAGGAACAGTACCCCAGTGAGAGTCAGCACCCTCAGGAACTGTACCCCAGTGAGAGTCAGCACCGTCAGGAACTGTATCCCAGTGAGAGTCAGCACCTTCAGGAACTGTACCCCAGTGAGAGTCAGCACCTTCAGGAACTGTACCCCAGTGAGAGTCTGCACCTTCAGGAACTGTACCCCAGTGAGAGTCAGCACCCTCAGGAACTGTACCCCAGTGAGAGTCAGCACCTTCAGGAACAGTACCCCAGTGAGAGTCAGCACCCTCAGGAACTGTACCCCAGTGAGAGTCAGCACCGTCAGGAACTGTATCCCAGTGAGAGTCAGCACCTTCAGGAACTGTACCCCAGTGAGAGTCAGCACCTTCAGGAACTGTACCCCAGTGAGAGTCTGCACCTTCAGGAACTGTACCCCAGTGAGAGTCAGCACCCTCAGGAACTGTATCCCAGTGAGAGTCAGCAACTTCAGGAACTGTACCCCAGTGAGAGTCAGCACCTTCAGGAACTGTACCCCAGTGAGAGTCAGCACCCTCAGGAACAGTACCCCAGTGAGAGTCAGCACCCTCAGGAACTGTACCCCAGTGAGAGTCAGCACCCTCAGGAACTGTACCCCAGTGAGAGTCAGCACCCTCAGGAACTGTACCCCAGTGAGAGTCAGCACCCTCAGGAACAGTACCCCAGTGAGAGTCAGCACCCTCAGGAACTGTACCCCAGTGAGAGTCAGCATCCTCAGGAACTGTACCTCAGTGAGAGTCAGCACCTTCAGGAACTGTACCCCAGTGAGAGTCAGCACCTTCAGGAACTGTACCCCAGTGAGAGTCAGCACCTTCAGGAACTGTACCCCAGTGAGAGTCAGCACCTTCAGGAACTGTACCCCAGTGAGAGTCAGCACCTTCAGGAACTGTACCCCAGTGAGAGTCAGCACCCTCAGGAACTGTACCCCAGTGAGAGTCAGCACCTTCAGGAAATGTACCCCAGTGAGAGTCAGCACCTTCAGGAACTGTACCCCAGTGAGAGTCAGCACCTTCAGGAACAGTACCCTAGTGAGAGTCAGCACCGTCAGGAACTGTACCCCAGTGAGAGTCGGCACCCTCAGGAACTGTACCCCAGTGAGAGTCAGCACCCTCAGGAACTGTACCCCAGTGAGAGTCAGCACCCTCAGGAACTGTACCCCAGTGAGAGTCAGCACCTTCAGGAACTGTACCCCAGTGAGAGTCAGCACCTTCAGGAACTGTACCCCAGTGAGAGTCAGCACCTTCAGGAACTGTACCCCAGTGAGAGTCAGCATCTTCAGGAACTGTACCCCAGTGAGAGTCAGCACCTTCAGGAACTGTACGCCAGTGAGAGTCAGCACCTTCAGGAATTGTACCCCAGCGAGAGTCAGCACCTTCAGGAACTGTACCCCAGTGAGAGTCAGCACCTCCAGGAACTGTACCCCAGTGAGAGTCAGCACCGTCAGGAACTGTACCCCAGTGAGAGTCAGCACCCTCAGGAACTGTACCCCAGTGAGAGTTAGCAGCTTCAGGAACTGTACCCCAGCGAAAGTCAGCAACTTCAGGAACTGTACCCCAGTGAGAGTCAGCACCTTCAGGAACTGTACCCCAGTGAGAGTCAGCACCCTCAGGAACAGTACCCCAGTGAGAGTCAGCACCCTCAGGAACTGTACCCCAGTGAGAGTCAGCACCCTCAGGAACTGTACCCCAGTGAGAGTCAGCACCCTCAGGAACTGTACCCCAGTGAGAGTCAGCACCCTCAGGAACAATACCCCAATGAGAGTCAGCACCCTCAGGAACTGTACCCCAGTGAGAGTCAGCACCCTCAGGAACTGTACCTCAGTGAGAGTCAGCACCTTCAGGAACTGTACCCCAGTGAGAGTCAGCACCTTCAGGAACTGTACCCCAGTGAGAGTCAGCACCTTCAGGAACTGTACCCCAGTGAGAGTCAGCACCTTCAGGAACTGTACCCCAGTGAGAGTCAGCACCTTCAGGAACTGTACCCCAGTGAGAGTCAGCACCTTCAGGAACAGTACCCAAGTGAGAGTCAGCACCCTCAGGAACTGTACCCCAGTGAGAGTCAGCACCTTCAGGAAATGTACCCCAGTGAGAGTCAGCACCTTCAGGAACTGTACCCCAGTGAGAGTCAGCACCTTCAGGAACAGTACCCCAGTGAGAGTCAGCTCCGTCAGGAACTGTACCCCAGTGAGAGTCGGCACCCTCAGGAACTGTACCCCAGTGAGAGTCAGCACCCTCAGGAACTGTACCCCAGTGAGAGTCAGCACCCTCAGGAACTGTACCCCAGTGAGAGTCAGCACCTTCAGGAACTGTACCCCAGTGACAGTCAGCACTTTCAGGAACTGTACCCCAGTGAGAGTCAGCACCTTCAGGAACTGTACCCCAGTGAGAGTCAGCACCTTCAGGAACTGTACCCCAGTGAGAGTCAGCACCTTCAGGAACTGTACCCCAGTGAGAGTCAGCACCGTCAGGAACTGTACCCCAGTGAGAGTCAGCACCTTCAGGAACAGGTCCCCAGTGAGAGTCAGCACCTTCAGGAACTGTACCCCAGTGAGCGTCAGCACCGTCAGGAATTGTACCCCAGTGACAGTCAGCACCTTCAGGAACTGTACCCCAGTGAGAGTCAGCACCTTCAGGAACTGTACCCCAGTGAGAGTCAGCACCTTCAGGAACTGTACCACAGTGAGAATCAGCACCTTCAGGAACTGTACCCCAGTGAGAGTCAGCACCTTCAGGAACTGTACCCCAGTGAGAGTCAGCACCTTCAGGAACTGTACCCCAGTGAGAGTCAGCACCTTCAGGATATGTACCCCAGTGAGAGTCAGCACCTTCAGGATCTGTACCCCAGTGAGAGTCAGCACCCTCAGGAACTGTACCCCAGTGAGAGTCAGCACCCTCAGGAACTGTACCCCAGTGAGAGTCAGCACCTTCAGGAACTGTACCCCAGTGAGAGTCAGCACCTTCAGGAACTGTACCCCAGTGAGAGTCAGCACCTTCAGGAACTGTACCCCAGTGAGAGTCAGCACCTTCAGGAACTGTACCCTAGTGAGAGTCAGCACCTTCAGGAATTGTACCCCAGTGAGATTCAGCACCTTCAGGAACTGTACCCCAGTGAGAGTCAGCACCGTCAGGAACTGTACCCCAGTGAGAGTCAGCACCCTCAGGAACTGTACCCCAGTGAGAGTCAGCAGCTTCAGGAAATGTACCCCAGCGAGAGTCAGCACCCTCGGGAACAGTACCCCAGTGAGAGTCAGCACCCTCAGGAACTGTACCCCAGTGAGAGTCAGCACCTTCAGGAAATGTACCCCAGTGAGAGTCAGCACCCTCAGGAACTGCACCCCAGTGAGAGTCAGCACCTGCAGGAACTGTACCCCAGTGAGAGTCAGCACCTTCAGGAACAGTACCCCAGTGAGAGTCAGCACCTTCAGGAACTGTAACCCAGTGAGAGTCAGCACTGTCAGGAACTGTACACCATTGAGAGTCAGCACCCTCAGGAACTGTTCCCCAGTGAGAGTCAGCACCATCAGGAACAGTACCCCAGTGAGAGTCAGCACCTTCAGAAACAGTACCCCAGTGAGAGTCAGCACCCTCAGGAACTGTACCCCAGTGAGAGTCAGCACCCTCAGGAATTGTACCCCAGTGAGAGTCAGCACCTTCAGGAACTGTACCCCACTGAGAGTCAGCACCTTCAGGAACTGTGCCCCAGTGAGAGTCAGCACCTTCAGGAACTGTACCCCAGTGAGAGTCAGCACCTTCAGGAACTGTACCCCAGTGAGAGTCAGCACCTTCAGGAACAGTACCCCAGTGAGAGTCAGCACCCTCAGGAACTGTACCCCAGTGAGAGTCAGCACCTTCAGGAACTGTACCCCAGTGAGAGTCAGCACCTTCAGGAACAGTACCCCAGTGAGAGTCAGCACCATCAGGAACTGTACCCCAGTGAGAGTCAGCACCCTCAGGAACTGTACCCCAGTGAGAGTCAGCACCCAAAGGAACTGTATCCCAGTGAGAGTCAGCACCCTCAGGAACTGTACCCCAGTGAGAGTCAGCACCGTCAGGAACTGTATCCCAGTGAGAGTCAGCACCTTCAGGAACTGTACCCCAGTGAGAGTCAGCACCTTCAGGAACTGTACCCCAGTGAGAGTCTGCACCTTCAGGAACTGTACCCCAGTGAGAGTCAGCACCCTCAGGAACTGTACCCCAGTGAGAGTCAGCACCTTCAGGAACTGTACCCCAGTGAGAGTCAGCACCTTCAGGAACTGTACCCCAGTGAGAGTCAGCACCTTCAGGAACTGTACCCCAGTGAGAGTCAGCACCTTCAGGTACAGTACCCCAGTGAGAGATAGCACCCTCAGGAACTGTACCCCAGTGAGAGTCAGCACCTTCAGGAACTATACCCCAGTGAGAGTCAGCACATTCAGGAAATGTACCTCAGTGAGAGTCAGCACCTTCAGGAACAGTACCCCAGTGAGAGTCAGCACCCTCAGGTACTGTACCTCAGTGAGAGTCAGCACCTTCAGGAACTGTACCACAGTGAGAGTCAGCACCTTCAGGAACTGTACCCCAGTGAGAGTCAACACCTTCAGGAACAGTACCCCAGTGAGAGTCAGCACCCTCAGGAACTGTACCCCAGTGAGAGTCAGCACCTTCAGGAACTATACCCCAGTGAGAGTCAGCACCCTCAGGAACTGTACCCCAGTGAGAGTCAGCACCTTCAGGAACAGTACCCCAGTGAGAGTCAGCACCCTCAGGAACTGTACCCCAGTGAGAGTCAGCACCGTCAGGAACTGTATCCCAGTGAGAGTCAGCACCTTCAGGAACTGTACCCCAGTGAGAGTCAGCACCTTCAGGAACTGTACCCCAGTGAGAGTCTGCATCTTCAGGAACTGTACCCCAGTGAGAGTCAGCACCCTCAGGAAGTGTACCCCAGTGAGAGTCAGCACCTTCAGGAACAGTACCCCAGTGAGAGTCAGCACCCTCAGGAACTGTACCCCAGTGAGAGTCAGCACCGTCAGGAACTGTATCCCAGTGAGAGTCAGCACCTTCAGGAACTGTACCCCAGTGAGAGTCAGCACCTTCAGGAACTGTACCCCAGTGAGAGTCTGCACCTTCAGGAACTGTACCCCAGTGAGAGTCAGCACCCTCAGGAACTGTATCCCAGTGAGAGTCAGCAACTTCAGGAACTGTACCCCAGTGAGAGTCAGCACCTTCAGGAACTGTACCCCAGTGAGAGTCAGCACCCTCAGGAACAGTACCCCAGTGAGAGTCAGCACCCTCAGGAACTGTACCCCAGTGAGAGTCAGCACCCTCAGGAACTGTACCCCAGTGAGAGTCAGCACCCTCAGGAACTGTACCCCAGTGAGAGTCAGCACCCTCAGGAACAGTACCCCAGTGAGAGTCAGCACCCTCAGGAACTGTACCCCAGTGAGAGTCAGCATCCTCAGGAACTGTACCTCAGTGAGAGTCAGCACCTTCAGGAACTGTACCCCAGTGAGAGTCAGCACCTTCAGGAACTGTACCCCAGTGAGAGTCAGCACCTTCAGGAACTGTACCCCAGTGAGAGTCAGCACCTTCAGGAACTGTACCCCAGTGAGAGTCAGCACCTTCAGGAACTGTACCCCAGTGAGAGTCAGCACCCTCAGGAACTGTACCCCAGTGAGAGTCCGCACCTTCAGGAAATGTACCCCAGGGAGAGTCAGCACCTTCAGGAACTGTACCCCAGTGAGAGTCAGCACCTTCAGGAACAGTACCCCAGTGAGAGTCAGCACCGTCAGGAACTGTACCCCAGTGAGAGTCGGCACCCTCAGGAACTGTACCCCAGTGAGAGTCAGCACCCTCAGGAACTGTACCCCAGTGAGAGTCAGCACCCTCAGGAACTGTACCCCACTGAGAGTCAGCACCTTCAGGAACTGTACCCCAGTGAGAGTTAGCAGCTTCAGGAACTGTACCCCAGCGAAAGTCAGCAACTTCAGGAACTGTACCCCAGTGAGAGTCAGCACCTTCAGGAACTGTACCCCAGTGAGAGTCAGCACCCTCAGGAACAGTACCCCAGTGAGAGTCAGCACCCTCAGGAACTGTACCCCAGTGAGAGTCAGCACCCTCAGGAACTGTACCCCAGTGAGAGTCAGCACCCTCAGGAACTGTACCCCAGTGAGAGTCAGCACCCTCAGGAACAGTACCCCAGTGAGAGTCAGCACCCTCAGGAACTGTACCCCAGTGAGAGTCAGCACCCTCAGGAACTGTACCTCAGTGAGAGTCAGCACCTTCAGGAACTGTACCCCAGTGAGAGTCAGCACCTTCAGGAACTGTACCCCAGTGAGAGTCAGCACCTTCAGGAACTGTACCCCAGTGAGAGTCAGCACCTTCAGGAACTGTACCCCAGTGAGAGTCAGCACCTTCAGGAACTGTACCCCAGTGAGAGTCAGCACCTTCAGGAACAGTACCCCAGTGAGAGTCAGCACCCTCAGGAACTGTACCCCAGTGAGAGTCAGCACCTTCAGGAAATGTACCCCAGTGAGAGTCAGCACCTTCAGGAACTGTACCCCAGTGAGAGTCAGCACCTTCAGGAACAGTACCCCAGTGAGAGTCAGCTCCGTCAGGAACTGTACCCCAGTGAGAGTCGGCACCCTCAGGAACTGCACCCCAGTGAGAGTCAGCACCCTCAGGAACTGTACCCCAGTGAGAGTCAGCACCCTCAGGAACTGTACCCCAGTGAGAGTCAGCACCTTCAGGAACTGTACCCCAGTGACAGTCAGCACTTTCAGGAACTGTACCCCAGTGAGAGTCAGCACCTTCAGGAACTGTACCCCAGTGAGAGTCAGCACCTTCAGGAACTGTACCCCAGTGAGAGTCAGCACCTTCAGGAACTGTACCCCAGTGAGAGTCAGCACCGTCAGGAACTGTACCCCAGTGAGAGTCAGCACCTTCAGGAACAGGTCCCCAGTGAGAGTCAGCACCTTCAGGAACTGTACCCCAGTGAGCGTCAGCACCGTCAGGAATTGTACCCCAGTGACAGTCAGCACCTTCAGGAACTGTACCCCAGTGAGAGTCAGCACCTTCAGGAACTGTACCCCAGTGAGAGTCAGCACCTTCAGGAACTGTACCCCAGTGAGAGTCAGCACCTTCAGGAACTGTACCCCAGTGAGAGTCAGCACCTTCAGGATATGTACCCCAGTGAGAGTCAGCACCTTCAGGATCTGTACCCCAGTGAGAGTCAGCACCCTCAGGAACTGTACCCCAGTGAGAGTCAGCACCCTCAGGAACAGTACCCCAGTGAGAGTCAGCACCTTCAGGAACTGTACCCCAGTGAGAGTCAGCAGCCTCAGGAACTGTACCCCAGTGAGAGTCAGCACCCTCAGGAACTGTACCCCAGTGAGAGTCAGCACCTTCAGGAACTGTACCCCAGTGAGAGTCAGCACCTTCAGGAACTGTACCCCAGTGAGAGTCAGCACCTTCAGGAACTGTACCCCAGTGAGAGTCAGCACCCTCAGGAACTGTACCCCAGTGAGAGTCAGCACCTTCAGGAACTGTACCCCAGTGAGAGTCAGCACCCTCAGGAACTGTACCCCAGTGAGAGTCAGCACCTTCAGGAACTGTACCCCAGTGAGAGTCAGCACCTTCAGGAACTGTACCCCAGTGAGAGTCAGCACCTTCAGGAACTGTACCCCAGTGAGAGTCAGCACCTTCAGGAACTGTACCCTAGTGAGAGTCAGCACCTTCAGGAACTGTACCCCAGTGAGATTCAGCACCTTCAGGAACTGTACCCCAGTGAGAGTCAGCACCGTCAGGAACTGTACCCCAGTGAGAGTCAGCACCCTCAGGAACTGTACCCCAGTGAGAGTCAGCAGCTTCAGGAAATGTACCCCAGCGAGAGTCAGCAACTTCAGGAACAGTACCCCAGTGAGAGTCAGCACCCTCGGGAACAGTACCCCAGTGAGAGTCAGCACCCTCAGGAACTGTACCCCAGTGAGAGTCAGCACCTTCAGGAAATGTACCCCAGTGAGAGTCAGCACCCTCAGGAACTGCACCCCAGTGAGAGTCAGCACCTGCAGGAACTGTACCCCAGTGAGAGTCAGCACCTTCAGGAACAGTACCCCAGTGAGAGTCAGCACCTTCAGGAACTGTAACCCAGTGAGAGTCAGCACTGTCAGGAACTGTACACCATTGAGAGTCAGCACCCTCAGGAACTGTACCCCAGTGAGAGTCAGCACCATCAGGAACAGTACCCCAGTGAGAGTCAGCACCTTCAGAAACAGTACCCCAGTGAGAGTCAGCACCCTCAGGAACTGTACCCCAGTGAGAGTCAGCACCCTCAGGAATTGTACCCCAGTGAGAGTCAGCACCTTCAGGAACTGTACCCCACTGAGAGTCAGCACCTTCAGGAACTGTGCCCCAGTGAGAGTCAGCACCTTCAGGAACTGTACCCCAGTGAGAGTCAGCACCTTCAGGAACTGTACCCCAGTGAGAGTCAGCACCTTCAGGAACAGTACCCCAGTGAGAGTCAGCACCCTCAGGAACTGTACCCCAGTGAGAGTCAGCACCTTCAGGAACTGTACCCCAGTGAGAGTCAGCACCTTCAGGAACAGTACCCCAGTGAGAGTCAGCACCATCAGGAACTGTACCCCAGTGAGAGTCAGCACCCTCAGGAACTGTACCCCAGTGAGAGTCAGCACCCAAAGGAACTGTATCCCAGTGAGAGTCAGCACCCTCAGGAACTGTACCCCAGTGAGAGTCAGCACCGTCAGGAACTGTATCCCAGTGAGAGTCAGCACCTTCAGGAACTGTACCCCAGTGAGAGTCAGCACCTTCAGGAACTGTACCCCAGTGAGAGTCTGCACCTTCAGGAACTGTACCCCAGTGAGAGTCAGCACCCTCAGGAACTGTATCCCAGTGAGAGTCAGCAACTTCAGGAACTGTACCCCAGTGAGAGTCAGCACCTTCAGGAACTGTACCCCAGTGAGAGTCAGCACCCTCAGGAACAGTACCCCAGTGAGAGTCAGCACCCTCAGGAACTGTACCCCAGTGAGAGTCAGCACCCTCAGGAACTGTACCCCAGTGAGAGTCAGCACCCTCAGGAACTGTACCCCAGTGAGAGTCAGCACCCTCAGGAACAGTACCCCAGTGAGAGTCAGCACCCTCAGGAACTGTACCCCAGTGAGAGTCAGCATCCTCAGGAACTGTACCTCAGTGAGAGTCAGCACCTTCAGGAACTGTACCCCAGTGAGAGTCAGCACCTTCAGGAACTGTACCCCAGTGAGAGTCAGCACCTTCAGGAACTGTACCCCAGTGAGAGTCAGCACCTTCAGGAACTGTACCCCAGTGAGAGTCAGCACCTTCAGGAACTGTACCCCAGTGAGAGTCAGCACCCTCAGGAACTGTACCCCAGTGAGAGTCAGCACCTTCAGGAAATGTACCCCAGTGAGAGTCAGCACCTTCAGGAACTGTACCCCAGTGAGAGTCAGCACCTTCAGGAACAGTACCCCAGTGAGAGTCAGCACCGTCAGGAACTGTACCCCAGTGAGAGTCGGCACCCTCAGGAACTGTACCCCAGTGAGAGTCAGCACCCTCAGGAACTGTACCCCAGTGAGAGTCAGCACCCTCAGGAACTGTACCCCAGTGAGAGTCAGCACCTTCAGGAACTGTACCCCAGTGAGAGTCAGCACCTTCAGGAACTGTACCCCAGTGAGAGTCAGCACCTTCAGGAACTGTACCCCAGTGAGAGTCAGCATCTTCAGGAACTGTACCACAGTGAGAGTCAGCACCTTCAGGAACTGTACGCCAGTGAGAGTCAGCACCTTCAGGAATTGTACCCCAGCGAGAGTCAGCACCTTCAGGAACTGTACCCCAGTGAGAGTCAGCACCTTCAGGAACTGTACCCCAGTGAGAGTCAGCACCGTCAGGAACTGTACCCCAGTGAGAGTCAGCACCCTCAGGAACTGTACCCCAGTTAGAGTTAGCAGCTTCAGGAACTGTACCCCAGCGAAAGTCAGCAACTTCAGGAACTGTACCCCAGTGAGAGTCAGCACTTTCAGGAACTGTACCCCAGTGAGAGTCAGCACCCTCAGGAACAGTACCCCAGTGAGAGTCAGCACCCTCAGGAACTGTACCCCAGTGAGAGTCAGCACCCTCAGGAACTGTACCCCAGTGAGAGTCAGCACCCTCAGGAACTGTACCCCAGTGAGAGTCAGCACCCTCAGGAACAGTACCCCAGTGAGAGTCAGCACCCTCAGGAACTGTACCCCAGTGAGAGTCAGCACCCTCAGGAACTGTACCTCAGTGAGAGTCAGCACCTTCAGGAACTGTACCCCAGTGAGAGTCAGCACCTTCAGGAACTGTACCCCAGTGAGAGTCAGCACCTTCAGGAACTGTACCCCAGTGAGAGTCAGCACCTTCAGGAACTGTACCCCAGTGAGAGTCAGCACCTTCAGGAACTGTACCCCAGTGAGAGTCAGCACCTTCAGGAACAGTACCCCAGTGAGAGTCAGCACCCTCAGGAACTGTACCCCAGTGAGAGTCAGCACCTTCAGGAACTGTACCCCAGTGAGAGTCAGCACCGTCAGGAACTGTACCCCAGTGAGAGTCAGCACCTTCAGGAACAGGTCCCCAGTGAGAGTCCGCACCTTCAGGAACTGTACCCCAGTGAGCGTCAGCACCGTCAGGAATTGTACCCCAGTGACAGTCAGCACCTTCAGGAACTGTACCCCAGTGAGAGTCAGCACCTTCAGGAACTGTACCCCAGTGAGAGTCAGCACCTTCAGGAACTGTACCACAGTGAGAGTCAGCACCTTCAGGAACTGTACCCCAGTGAGAGTCAGCACCTTCAGGAACTGTACCCCAGTGAGAGTCAGCACCTTCAGGAACTGTACCCCAGTGAGAGTCAGCACCTTCAGGATATGTACCCCAGTGAGAGTCAGCACCTTCAGGATCTGTACCCCAGTGAGAGTCAGCACCCTCAGGAACTGTACCCCAGTGAGAGTCAGCACCCTCAGGAACTGTACCCCAGTGAGAGTCAGCACCTTCAGGAACTGTACCCCAGTGAGAGTCAGCACCTTCAGGAACTGTACCCCAGTGAGAGTCAGCACCTTCAGGAACTGTACCCCAGTGAGAGTCAGCACCTTCAGGAACTGTACCCTAGTGAGAGTCAGCACCTTCAGGAACTGTACCCCAGTGAGATTCAGCACCTTCAGGAACTGTACCCCAGTGAGAGTCAGCACCGTCAGGAACTGTACCCCAGTGAGAGTCAGCACCCTCAGGAACTGTACCCCAGTGAGAGTCAGCAGCTTCAGGAAATGTACCCCAGCGAGAGTCAGCAACTTCAGGAATAGTACCCCAGTGAGAGTCAGCACCCTCGGGAACTGTACCCCAGTGAGAGTCAGCACCTTCAGGAAATGTACCCCAGTGAGAGTCAGCACCCTCAGGAACTGCACCCCAGTGAGAGTCAGCACCTGCAGGAACTGTACCCCAGTGAGAGTCAGCACCTTCAGGAACAGTACCCCAGTGAGAGTCAGCACCTTCAGGAACTGTAACCCAGTGAGAGTCAGCACCGTCAGGAACTGTACACCATTGAGAGTCAGCACCCTCAGGAACTGTACCCCAGTGAGAGTCAGCACCATCAGGAACAGTACCCCAGTGAGAGTCAGCACCTTCAGAAACAGTACCCCAGTGAGAGTCAGCACCCTCAGGAACTGTACCCCAGTGAGAGTCAGCACCCTCAGGAATTGTACCCCAGTGAGAGTCAGCACCTTCAGGAACTGTACCCCACTGAGAGTCAGCACCTTCAGGAACTGTGCCCCAGTGAGAGTCAGCACCTTCAGGAACTGTACCCCAGTGAGAGTCAGCACCTTCAGGAACTGTACCCCAGTGAGAGTCAGCACCTTCAGGAACAGTACCCCAGTGAGAGTCAGCACCCTCAGGAACTGTACCCCAGTGAGAGTCAGCACCTTCAGGAACTGTACCCCAGTGAGAGTCAGCACCTTCAGGAACAGTACCCCAGTGAGAGTCAGCACCATCAGGAACTGTACCCCAGTGAGAGTCAGCACCCTAAGGAACTGTACCCCAGTGAGAGTCAGCACCCAAAGGAACTGTATCCCAGTGAGAGTCAGCACCCTCAGGAACTGTACCCCAGTGAGAGTCAGCACCGTCAGGAACTGTATCCCAGTGAGAGTCAGCACCTTCAGGAACTGTACCCCAGTGAGAGTCAGCACCTTCAGGAACTGTACCCCAGTGAGAGTCAGCACCTTCAGGAACAGTACCCCAGTGAGAGATAGCACCCTCAGGAACTGTACCCCAGTGAGAGTCAGCACCTTCAGGAACTATACCCCAGTGAGAGTCAGCACATTCAGGAAATGTACCTCAGTGAGAGTCAGCACCTTCAGGAACAGTACCCCAGTGAGAGTCAGCACCCTCAGGAACTGTACCTCAGTGAGAGTCAGCACCTTCAGGAACTGTACCACAGTGAGAGTCAGCACCTTCAGGAACTGTACCCCAGTGAGAGTCAACACCTTCAGGAACAGTACCCCAGTGAGAGTCAGCACCCTCAGGAACTGTACCCCAGTGAGAGTCAGCACCTTCAGGAACTATACCCCAGTGAGAGTCAGCACCCTCAGGAACTGTACCCCAGTGAGAGTCAGCACCTTCAGGAACAGTACCCCAGTGAGAGTCAGCACCCTCAGGAACTGTACCCCAGTGAGAGTCAGCACCGTCAGGAACTGTATCCCAGTGAGAGTCAGCACCTTCAGGAACTGTACCCCAGTGAGAGTCAGCACCTTCAGGAACTGTACCCCAGTGAGAGTCTGCACCTTCAGGAACTGTACCCCAGTGAGAGTCAGCACCCTCAGGAACTGTACCCCAGTGACAGTCAGCACCTTCAGGAACAGTACCCCAGTGAGAGTCAGCACCCTCAGGAACTGTACCCCAGTGAGAGTCAGCACCGTCAGGAACTGTATCCCAGTGAGAGTCAGCACCTTCAGGAACTGTACCCCAGTGAGAGTCAGCACCTTCAGGAACTGTACCCCAGTGAGAGTCTGCACCTTCAGGAACTGTACCCCAGTGAGAGTCAGCACCCTCAGGAACTGTATCCCAGTGAGAGTCAGCAACTTCAGGAACTGTACCCCAGTGAGAGTCAGAACCTTCAGGAACTGTACCCCAGTGAGAGTCAGCACCCTCAGGAACAGTACCCCAGTGAGAGTCAGCACCCTCAGGAACTGTACCCCAGTGAGAGTCAGCACCCTCAGGAACTGTACCCCAGTGAGAGTCAGCACCCTCAGGAACTGTACCCCAGTGAGAGTCAGCACCCTCAGGAACAGTACCCCAGTGAGAGTCAGCACCCTCAGGAACTGTACCCCAGTGAGAGTCAGCATCCTCAGGAACTGTACCTCAGTGAGAGTCAGCACCTTCAGGAACTGTACCCCAGTGAGAGTCAGCACCTTCAGGAACTGTACCCCAGTGAGAGTCAGCACCTTCAGGAACTGTACCCCAGTGAGAGTCAGCACCTTCAGGAACTGTACCCCAGTGAGAGTCAGCACCTTCAGGAACTGTACCCCAGTGAGAGTCAGCACCCTCAGGAACTGTACCCCAGTGAGAGTCAGCACCTTCAGGAAATGTACCCCAGTGAGAGTCAGCACCTTCAGGAACTGTACCCCAGTGAGAGTCAGCACCTTCAGGAACAGTACCCCAGTGAGAGTCAGCACCGTCAGGAACTGTACCCCAGTGAGAGTCGGCACCCTCAGGAACTGTACCCCAGTGAGAGTCAGCACCCTCAGGAACTGTACCCCAGTGAGAGTCAGCACCCTCAGGAACTGTACCCCAGTGAGAGTCAGCACCTTCAGGAACTGTACCCCAGTGAGAGTCAGCACCTTCAGGAACTGTACCCCAGTGAGAGTCAGCACCTTCAGGAACTGTACCCCAGTGAGAGTCAGCATCTTCAGGAACTGTACCCCAGTGAGAGTCAGCACCTTCAGGAACTGTACGCCAGTGAGAGTCAGCACCTTCAGGAATTGTACCCCAGCGAGAGTCAGCACCTTCAGGAACTGTACCCCAGTGAGAGTCAGCACCTCCAGGAACTGTACCCCAGTGAGAGTCAGCACCGTCAGGAACTGTACCCCAGTGAGAGTCAGCACCCTCAGGAACTGTACCCCAGTGAGAGTTAGCAGCTTCAGGAACTGTACCCCAGCGAAAGTCAGCAACTTCAGGAACTGTACCCCAGTGAGAGTCAGCACCTTCAGGAACTGTACCCCAGTGAGAGTCAGCACCCTCAGGAACAGTACCCCAGTGAGAGTCAGCACCCTCAGGAACTGTACCCCAGTGAGAGTCAGCACCCTCAGGAACTGTACCCCAGTGAGAGTCAGCACCCTCAGGAACTGTACCCCAGTGAGAGTCAGCACCCTCAGGAACAGTACCCCAATGAGAGTCAGCACCCTCAGGAACTGTACCCCAGTGAGAGTCAGCACCCTCAGGAACTGTACCTCAGTGAGAGTCAGCACCTTCAGGAACTGTACCCCAGTGAGAGTCAGCACCTTCAGGAACTGTACCCCAGTGAGAGTCAGCACCTTCAGGAACTGTACCCCAGTGAGAGTCAGCACCTTCAGGAACTGTACCCCAGTGAGAGTCAGCACCTTCAGGAACTGTACCCCAGTGAGAGTCAGCACCTTCAGGAACAGTACCCAAGTGAGAGTCAGCACCCTCAGGAACTGTACCCCAGTGAGAGTCAGCACCTTCAGGAAATGTACCCCAGTGAGAGTCAGCACCTTCAGGAACTGTACCCCAGTGAGAGTCAGCACCTTCAGGAACAGTACCCCAGTGAGAGTCAGCTCCGTCAGGAACTGTACCCCAGTGAGAGTCGGCACCCTCAGGAACTGTACCCCAGTGAGAGTCAGCACCCTCAGGAACTGTACCCCAGTGAGAGTCAGCACCCTCAGGAACTGTACCCCAGTGAGAGTCAGCACCTTCAGGAACTGTACCCCAGTGACAGTCAGCACTTTCAGGAACTGTACCCCAGTGAGAGTCAGCACCTTCAGGAACTGTACCCCAGTGAGAGTCAGCACCTTCAGGAACTGTACCCCAGTGAGAGTCAGCACCTTCAGGAACTGTACCCCAGTGAGAGTCAGCACCGTCAGGAACTGTACCCCAGTGAGAGTCAGCACCTTCAGGAACAGGTCCCCAGTGAGAGTCAGCACCTTCAGGAACTGTACCCCAGTGAGCGTCAGCACCGTCAGGAATTGTACCCCAGTGACAGTCAGCACCTTCAGGAACTGTACCCCAGTGAGAGTCAGCACCTTCAGGAACTGTACCCCAGTGAGAGTCAGCACCTTCAGGAACTGTACCACAGTGAGAATCAGCACCTTCAGGAACTGTACCCCAGTGAGAGTCAGCACCTTCAGGAACTGTACCCCAGTGAGAGTCAGCACCTTCAGGAACTGTACCCCAGTGAGAGTCAGCACCTTCAGGATATGTACCCCAGTGAGAGTCAGCACCTTCAGGATCTGTACCCCAGTGAGAGTCAGCACCCTCAGGAACTGTACCCCAGTGAGAGTCAGCACCCTCAGGAACTGTACCCCAGTGAGAGTCAGCACCTTCAGGAACTGTACCCCAGTGAGAGTCAGCACCTTCAGGAACTGTACCCCAGTGAGAGTCAGCACCTTCAGGAACTGTTCCCCAGTGAGAGTCAGCACCATCAGGAACAGTACCCCAGTGAGAGTCAGCACCTTCAGAAACAGTACCCCAGTGAGAGTCAGCACCCTCAGGAACTGTACCCCAGTGAGAGTCAGCACCCTCAGGAATTGTACCCCAGTGAGAGTCAGCACCTTCAGGAACTGTACCCCACTGAGAGTCAGCACCTTCAGGAACTGTGCCCCAGTGAGAGTCAGCACCTTCAGGAACTGTACCCCAGTGAGAGTCAGCACCTTCAGGAACTGTACCCCAGTGAGAGTCAGCACCTTCAGGAACAGTACCCCAGTGAGAGTCAGCACCCTCAGGAACTGTACCCCAGTGAGAGTCAGCACCTTCAGGAACTGTACCCCAGTGAGAGTCAGCACCTTCAGGAACAGTACCCCAGTGAGAGTCAGCACCATCAGGAACTGTACCCCAGTGAGAGTCAGCACCCTCAGGAACTGTACCCCAGTGAGAGTCAGCACCCAAAGGAACTGTATCCCAGTGAGAGTCAGCACCCTCAGGAACTGTACCCCAGTGAGAGTCAGCACCGTCAGGAACTGTATCCCAGTGAGAGTCAGCACCTTCAGGAACTGTACCCCAGTGAGAGTCAGCACCTTCAGGAACTGTACCCCAGTGAGAGTCTGCACCTTCAGGAACTGTACCCCAGTGAGAGTCAGCACCCTCAGGAACTGTACCCCAGTGAGAGTCAGCACCTTCAGGAACTGTACCCCAGTGAGAGTCAGCACCTTCAGGAACTGTACCCCAGTGAGAGTCAGCACCTTCAGGAACTGTACCCCAGTGAGAGTCAGCACCTTCAGGTACAGTACCCCAGTGAGAGATAGCACCCTCAGGAACTGTACCCCAGTGAGAGTCAGCACCTTCAGGAACTATACCCCAGTGAGAGTCAGCACATTCAGGAAATGTACCTCAGTGAGAGTCAGCACCTTCAGGAACAGTACCCCAGTGAGAGTCAGCACCCTCAGGTACTGTACCTCAGTGAGAGTCAGCACCTTCAGGAACTGTACCACAGTGAGAGTCAGCACCTTCAGGAACTGTACCCCAGTGAGAGTCAACACCTTCAGGAACAGTACCCCAGTGAGAGTCAGCACCCTCAGGAACTGTACCCCAGTGAGAGTCAGCACCTTCAGGAACTATACCCCAGTGAGAGTCAGCACCCTCAGGAACTGTACCCCAGTGAGAGTCAGCACCTTCAGGAACAGTACCCCAGTGAGAGTCAGCACCCTCAGGAACTGTACCCCAGTGAGAGTCAGCACCGTCAGGAACTGTATCCCAGTGAGAGTCAGCACCTTCAGGAACTGTACCCCAGTGAGAGTCAGCACCTTCAGGAACTGTACCCCAGTGAGAGTCTGCATCTTCAGGAACTGTACCCCAGTGAGAGTCAGCACCCTCAGGAAGTGTACCCCAGTGAGAGTCAGCACCTTCAGGAACAGTACCCCAGTGAGAGTCAGCACCCTCAGGAACTGTACCCCAGTGAGAGTCAGCACCGTCAGGAACTGTATCCCAGTGAGAGTCAGCACCTTCAGGAACTGTACCCCAGTGAGAGTCAGCACCTTCAGGAACTGTACCCCAGTGAGAGTCTGCACCTTCAGGAACTGTACCCCAGTGAGAGTCAGCACCCTCAGGAACTGTATCCCAGTGAGAGTCAGCAACTTCAGGAACTGTACCCCAGTGAGAGTCAGCACCTTCAGGAACTGTACCCCAGTGAGAGTCAGCACCCTCAGGAACAGTACCCCAGTGAGAGTCAGCACCCTCAGGAACTGTACCCCAGTGAGAGTCAGCACCCTCAGGAACTGTACCCCAGTGAGAGTCAGCACCCTCAGGAACTGTACCCCAGTGAGAGTCAGCACCCTCAGGAACAGTACCCCAGTGAGAGTCAGCACCCTCAGGAACTGTACCCCAGTGAGAGTCAGCATCCTCAGGAACTGTACCTCAGTGAGAGTCAGCACCTTCAGGAACTGTGCCCCAGTGAGAGTCAGCACCTTCAGGAACTGTACCCCAGTGAGAGTCAGCACCTTCAGGAACTGTACCCCAGTGAGAGTCAGCACCTTCAGGAACTGTACCCCAGTGAGAGTCAGCACCTTCAGGAACTGTACCCCAGTGAGAGTCAGCACCCTCAGGAACTGTACCCCAGTGAGAGTCCGCACCTTCAGGAAATGTACCCCAGGGAGAGTCAGCACCTTCAGGAACTGTACCCCAGTGAGAGTCAGCACCTTCAGGAACAGTACCCCAGTGAGAGTCAGCACCGTCAGGAACTGTACCCCAGTGAGAGTCGGCACCCTCAGGAACTGTACCCCAGTGAGAGTCAGCACCCTCAGGAACTGTACCCCAGTGAGAGTCAGCACCCTCAGGAACTGTACCCCACTGAGAGTCAGCACCTTCAGGAACTGTACCCCAGTGAGAGTTAGCAGCTTCAGGAACTGTACCCCAGCGAAAGTCAGCAACTTCAGGAACTGTACCCCAGTGAGAGTCAGCACCTTCAGGAACTGTACCCCAGTGAGAGTCAGCACCCTCAGGAACAGTACCCCAGTGAGAGTCAGCACCCTCAGGAACTGTACCCCAGTGAGAGTCAGCACCCTCAGGAACTGTACCCCAGTGAGAGTCAGCACCCTCAGGAACTGTACCCCAGTGAGAGTCAGCACCCTCAGGAACAGTACCCCAGTGAGAGTCAGCACCCTCAGGAACTGTACCCCAGTGAGAGTCAGCACCCTCAGGAACTGTACCTCAGTGAGAGTCAGCACCTTCAGGAACTGTACCCCAGTGAGAGTCAGCACCTTCAGGAACTGTACCCCAGTGAGAGTCAGCACCTTCAGGAACTGTACCCCAGTGAGAGTCAGCACCTTCAGGAACTGTACCCCAGTGAGAGTCAGCACCTTCAGGAACTGTACCCCAGTGAGAGTCAGCACCTTCAGGAACAGTACCCCAGTGAGAGTCAGCACCCTCAGGAACTGTACCCCAGTGAGAGTCAGCACCTTCAGGAAATGTACCCCAGTGAGAGTCAGCACCTTCAGGAACTGTACCCCAGTGAGAGTCAGCACCTTCAGGAACAGTACCCCAGTGAGAGTCAGCTCCGTCAGGAACTGTACCCCAGTGAGAGTCGGCACCCTCAGGAACTGCACCCCAGTGAGAGTCAGCACCCTCAGGAACTGTACCCCAGTGAGAGTCAGCACCCTCAGGAACTGTACCCCAGTGAGAGTCAGCACCTTCAGGAACTGTACCCCAGTGACAGTCAGCACTTTCAGGAACTGTACCCCAGTGAGAGTCAGCACCTTCAGGAACTGTACCCCAGTGAGAGTCAGCACCTTCAGGAACTGTACCCCAGTGAGAGTCAGCACCTTCAGGAACTGTACCCCAGTGAGAGTCAGCACCGTCAGGAACTGTACCCCAGTGAGAGTCAGCACCTTCAGGAACAGGTCCCCAGTGAGAGTCAGCACCTTCAGGAACTGTACCCCAGTGAGCGTCAGCACCGTCAGGAATTGTACCCCAGTGACAGTCAGCACCTTCAGGAACTGTACCCCAGTGAGAGTCAGCACCTTCAGGAACTGTACCCCAGTGAGAGTCAGCACCTTCAGGAACTGTACCCCAGTGAGAGTCAGCACCTTCAGGAACTGTACCCCAGTGAGAGTCAGCACCTTCAGGATATGTACCCCAGTGAGAGTCAGCACCTTCAGGATCTGTACCCCAGTGAGAGTCAGCACCCTCAGGAACTGTACCCCAGTGAGAGTCAGCACCCTCAGGAACAGTACCCCAGTGAGAGTCAGCACCTTCAGGAACTGTACCCCAGTGAGAGTCAGCAGCCTCAGGAACTGTACCCCAGTGAGAGTCAGCACCCTCAGGAACTGTACCCCAGTGAGAGTCAGCACCTTCAGGAACTGTACCCCAGTGAGAGTCAGCACCTTCAGGAACTGTACCCCAGTGAGAGTCAGCACCTTCAGGAACTGTACCCCAGTGAGAGTCAGCACCCTCAGGAACTGTACCCCAGTGAGAGTCAGCACCTTCAGGAACTGTACCCCAGTGAGAGTCAGCACGCTCAGGAACTGTACCCCAGTGAGAGTCAGCACCTTCAGGAACTGTACCCCAGTGAGAGTCAGCACCTTCAGGAACTGTACCCCAGTGAGAGTCAGCACCTTCAGGAACTGTACCCCAGTGAGATTCAGCACCTTCAGGAACTGTACCCCAGTGAGAGTCAGCACCGTCAGGAACTGTACCCCAGTGAGAGTCAGCACCCTCAGGAACTGTACCCCAGTGAGAGTCAGCAGCTTCAGGAAATGTACCCCAGCGAGAGTCAGCAACTTCAGGAACAGTACCCCAGTGAGAGTCAGCACCCTCGGGAACAGTACCCCAGTGAGAGTCAGCACCCTCAGGAACTGTACCCCAGTGAGAGTCAGCACCTTCAGGAAATGTACCCCAGTGAGAGTCAGCACCCTCAGGAACTGCACCCCAGTGAGAGTCAGCACCTGCAGGAACTGTACCCCAGTGAGAGTCAGCACCTTCAGGAACAGTACCCCAGTGAGAGTCAGCACCTTCAGGAACTGTAACCCAGTGAGAGTCAGCACTGTCAGGAACTGTACACCATTGAGAGTCAGCACCCTCAGGAACTGTACCCCAGTGAGAGTCAGCACCATCAGGAACAGTACCCCAGTGAGAGTCAGCACCTTCAGAAACAGTACCCCAGTGAGAGTCAGCACCCTCAGGAACTGTACCCCAGTGAGAGTCAGCACCCTCAGGAATTGTACCCCAGTGAGAGTCAGCACCTTCAGGAACTGTACCCCACTGAGAGTCAGCACCTTCAGGAACTGTGCCCCAGTGAGAGTCAGCACCTTCAGGAACTGTACCCCAGTGAGAGTCAGCACCTTCAGGAACTGTACCCCAGTGAGAGTCAGCACCTTCAGGAACAGTACCCCAGTGAGAGTCAGCACCCTCAGGAACTGTACCCCAGTGAGAGTCAGCACCTTCAGGAACTGTACCCCAGTGAGAGTCAGCACCTTCAGGAACAGGACCCCAGTGAGAGTCAGCACCATCAGGAACTGTACCCCAGTGAGAGTCAGCACCCTCAGGAACTGTACCCCAGTGAGAGTCAGCACCCAAAGGAACTGTATCCCAGTGAGAGTCAGCACCCTCAGGAACTGTACCCCAGTGAGAGTCAGCACCGTCAGGAACTGTATCCCAGTGAGAGTCAGCACCTTCAGGAACTGTACCCCAGTGAGAGTCAGCACCTTCAGGAACTGTACCCCAGTGAGAGTCTGCACCTTCAGGAACTGTACCCCAGTGAGAGTCAGCACCCTCAGGAACTGTATCCCAGTGAGAGTCAGCAACTTCAGGAACTGTACCCCAGTGAGAGTCAGCACCTTCAGGAACTGTACCCCAGTGAGAGTCAGCACCCTCAGGAACAGTACCCCAGTGAGAGTCAGCACCCTCAGGAACTGTACCCCAGTGAGAGTCAGCACCCTCAGGAACTGTACCCCAGTGAGAGTCAGCACCCTCAGGAACTGTACCCCAGTGAGAGTCAGCACCCTCAGGAACAGTACCCCAGTGAGAGTCAGCACCCTCAGGAACTGTACCCCAGTGAGAGTCAGCATCCTCAGGAACTGTACCTCAGTGAGAGTCAGCACCTTCAGGAACTGTACCCCAGTGAGAGTCAGCACCTTCAGGAACTGTACCCCAGTGAGAGTCAGCACCTTCAGGAACTGTACCCCAGTGAGAGTCAGCACCTTCAGGAACTGTACCCCAGTGAGAGTCAGCACCTTCAGGAACTGTACCCCAGTGAGAGTCAGCACCCTCAGGAACTGTACCCCAGTGAGAGTCAGCACCTTCAGGAAATGTACCCCAGTGAGAGTCAGCACCTTCAGGAACTGTACCCCAGTGAGAGTCAGCACCTTCAGGAACAGTACCCCAGTGAGAGTCAGCACCGTCAGGAACTGTACCCCAGTGAGAGTCGGCACCCTCAGGAACTGTACCCCAGTGAGAGTCAGCACCCTCAGGAACTGTACCCCAGTGAGAGTCAGCACCCTCAGGAACTGTACCCCAGTGAGAGTCAGCACCTTCAGGAACTGTACCCCAGTGAGAGTCAGCACCTTCAGGAACTGTACCCCAGTGAGAGTCAGCACCTTCAGGAACTGTACCCCAGTGAGAGTCAGCATCTTCAGGAACTGTACCCCAGTGAGAGTCAGCACCTTCAGGAACTGTACGCCAGTGAGAGTCAGCACCTTCAGGAATTGTACCCCAGCGAGAGTCAGCACCTTCAGGAACTGTACCCCAGTGAGAGTCAGCACCTTCAGGAACTGTACCCCAGTGAGAGTCAGCACCGTCAGGAACTGTACCCCAGTGAGAGTCAGCACCCTCAGGAACTGTACCCCAGTGAGAGTTAGCAGCTTCAGGAACTGTACCCCAGCGAAAGTCAGCAACTTCAGGAACTGTACCCCAGTGAGAGTCAGCACTTTCAGGAACTGTACCCCAGTGAGAGTCAGCACCCTCAGGAACAGTACCCCAGTGAGAGTCAGCACCCTCAGGAACTGTACCCCAGTGAGAGTCAGCACCCTCAGGAACTGTACCCCAGTGAGAGTCAGCACCCTCAGGAACTGTACCCCAGTGAGAGTCAGCACCCTCAGGAACAGTACCCCAGTGAGAGTCAGCACCCTCAGGAACTGTACCCCAGTGAGAGTCAGCACCCTCAGGAACTGTACCTCAGTGAGAGTCAGCACCTTCAGGAACTGTACCCCAGTGAGAGTCAGCACCTTCAGGAACTGTACCCCAGTGAGAGTCAGCACCTTCAGGAACTGTACCCCAGTGAGAGTCAGCACCTTCAGGAACTGTACCCCAGTGAGAGTCAGCACCTTCAGGAACTGTACCCCAGTGAGAGTCAGCACCTTCAGGAACAGTACCCCAGTGAGAGTCAGCACCCTCAGGAACTGTACCCCAGTGAGAGTCAGCACCTTCAGGAACTGTACCCCAGTGAGAGTCAGCACCGTCAGGAACTGTACCCCAGTGAGAGTCAGCACCTTCAGGAACAGGTCCCCAGTGAGAGTCAGCACCTTCAGGAACTGTACCCCAGTGAGCGTCAGCACCGTCAGGAATTGTACCCCAGTGACAGTCAGCACCTTCAGGAACTGTACCCCAGTGAGAGTCAGCACCTTCAGGAACTGTACCCCAGTGAGAGTCAGCACCTTCAGGAACTGTACCCCAGTGAGAGTCAGCACCTTCAGGATATGTACCCCAGTGAGAGTCAGCACCTTCAGGATCTGTACCCCAGTGAGAGTCAGCACCCTCAGGAACTGTACCCCAGTGAGAGTCAGCACCCTCAGGAACTGTACCCCAGTGAGAGTCAGCACCTTCAGGAACTGTACCCCAGTGAGAGTCAGCACCTTCAGGAACTGTACCCCAGTGAGAGTCAGCACCTTCAGGAACTGTACCCCAGTGAGAGTCAGCACCTTCAGGAACTGTACCCTAGTGAGAGTCAGCACCTTCAGGAACTGTACCCCAGTGAGATTCAGCACCTTCAGGAACTGTACCCCAGTGAGAGTCAGCACCGTCAGGAACTGTACCCCAGTGAGAGTCAGCACCCTCAGGAACTGTACCCCAGTGAGAGTCAGCAGCTTCAGGAAATGTACCCCAGCGAGAGTCAGCAACTTCAGGAATAGTACCCCAGTGAGAGTCAGCACCCTCGGGAACTGTACCCCAGTGAGAGTCAGCACCTTCAGGAAATGTACCCCAGTGAGAGTCAGCACCCTCAGGAACTGCACCCCAGTGAGAGTCAGCACCTGCAGGAACTGTACCCCAGTGAGAGTCAGCACCTTCAGGAACAGTACCCCAGTGAGAGTCAGCACCTTCAGGAACTGTAACCCAGTGAGAGTCAGCACCGTCAGGAACTGTACACCATTGAGAGTCAGCACCCTCAGGAACTGTACCCCAGTGAGAGTCAGCACCATCAGGAACAGTACCCCAGTGAGAGTCAGCACCTTCAGAAACAGTACCCCAGTGAGAGTCAGCACCCTCAGGAACTGTACCCCAGTGAGAGTCAGCACCCTCAGGAATTGTACCCCAGTGAGAGTCAGCACCTTCAGGAACTGTACCCCACTGAGAGTCAGCACCTTCAGGAACTGTGCCCCAGTGAGAGTCAGCACCTTCAGGAACTGTACCCCAGTGAGAGTCAGCACCTTCAGGAACTGTACCCCAGTGAGAGTCAGCACCTTCAGGAACAGTACCCCAGTGAGAGTCAGCACCCTCAGGAACTGTACCCCAGTGAGAGTCAGCACCTTCAGGAACTGTACCCCAGTGAGAGTCAGCACCTTCAGGAACAGTACCCCAGTGAGAGTCAGCACCATCAGGAACTGTACCCCAGTGAGAGTCAGCACCCTAAGGAACTGTACCCCAGTGAGAGTCAGCACCCAAAGGAACTGTATCCCAGTGAGAGTCAGCACCCTCAGGAACTGTACCCCAGTGAGAGTCAGCACCGTCAGGAACTGTATCCCAGTGAGAGTCAGCACCTTCAGGAACTGTACCCCAGTGAGAGTCAGCACCTTCAGGAACTGTACCCCAGTGAGAGTCAGCACCTTCAGGAACAGTACCCCAGTGAGAGATAGCACCCTCAGGAACTGTACCCCAGTGAGAGTCAGCACCTTCAGGAACTATACCCCAGTGAGAGTCAGCACATTCAGGAAATGTACCTCAGTGAGAGTCAGCACCTTCAGGAACAGTACCCCAGTGAGAGTCAGCACCCTCAGGAACTGTACCTCAGTGAGAGTCAGCACCTTCAGGAACTGTACCACAGTGAGAGTCAGCACCTTCAGGAACTGTACCCCAGTGAGAGTCAACACCTTCAGGAACAGTACCCCAGTGAGAGTCAGCACCCTCAGGAACTGTACCCCAGTGAGAGTCAGCACCTTCAGGAACTATACCCCAGTGAGAGTCAGCACCCTCAGGAACTGTACCCCAGTGAGAGTCAGCACCTTCAGGAACAGTACCCCAGTGAGAGTCAGCACCCTCAGGAACTGTACCCCAGTGAGAGTCAGCACCGTCAGGAACTGTATCCCAGTGAGAGTCAGCACCTTCAGGAACTGTACCCCAGTGAGAGTCAGCACCTTCAGGAACTGTACCCCAGTGAGAGTCTGCACCTTCAGGAACTGTACCCCAGTGAGAGTCAGCACCCTCAGGAACTGTACCCCAGTGACAGTCAGCACCTTCAGGAACAGTACCCCAGTGAGAGTCAGCACCCTCAGGAACTGTACCCCAGTGAGAGTCAGCACCGTCAGGAACTGTATCCCAGTGAGAGTCAGCACCTTCAGGAACTGTACCCCAGTGAGAGTCAGCACCTTCAGGAACTGTACCCCAGTGAGAGTCTGCACCTTCAGGAACTGTACCCCAGTGAGAGTCAGCACCCTCAGGAACTGTATCCCAGTGAGAGTCAGCAACTTCAGGAACTGTACCCCAGTGAGAGTCAGAACCTTCAGGAACTGTACCCCAGTGAGAGTCAGCACCCTCAGGAACAGTACCCCAGTGAGAGTCAGCACCCTCAGGAACTGTACCTCAGTGAGAGTCAGCACCCTCAGGAACTGTACCCCAGTGAGAGTCAGCACCCTCAGGAACTGTACCCCAGTGAGAGTCAGCACCCTCAGGAACAGTACCCCAGTGAGAGTCAGCACCCTCAGGAACTGTACCCCAGTGAGAGTCAGCATCCTCAGGAACTGTACCTCAGTGAGAGTCAGCACCTTCAGGAACTGTACCCCAGTGAGAGTCAGCACCTTCAGGAACTGTACCCCAGTGAGAGTCAGCACCTTCAGGAACTGTACCCCAGTGAGAGTCAGCACCTTCAGGAACTGTACCCCAGTGAGAGTCAGCACCTTCAGGAACTGTACCCCAGTGAGAGTCAGCACCCTCAGGAACTGTACCCCAGTGAGAGTCAGCACCTTCAGGAAATGTACCCCAGTGAGAGTCAGCACCTTCAGGAACTGTACCCCAGTGAGAGTCAGCACCTTCAGGAACAGTACCCCAGTGAGAGTCAGCACCGTCAGGAACTGTACCCCAGTGAGAGTCGGCACCCTCAGGAACTGTACCCCAGTGAGAGTCAGCACCCTCAGGAACTGTACCCCAGTGAGAGTCAGCACCCTCAGGAACTGTACCCCAGTGAGAGTCAGCACCTTCAGGAACTGTACCCCAGTGAGAGTCAGCACCTTCAGGAACTGTACCCCAGTGAGAGTCAGCACCTTCAGGAACTGTACCCCAGTGAGAGTCAGCATCTTCAGGAACTGTACCCCAGTGAGAGTCAGCACCTTCAGGAACTGTACGCCAGTGAGAGTCAGCACCTTCAGGAATTGTACCCCAGCGAGAGTCAGCACCTTCAGGAACTGTACCCCAGTGAGAGTCAGCACCTCCAGGAACTGTACCCCAGTGAGAGTCAGCACCGTCAGGAACTGTACCCCAGTGAGAGTCAGCACCCTCAGGAACTGTACCCCAGTGAGAGTTAGCAGCTTCAGGAACTGTACCCCAGCGAAAGTCAGCAACTTCAGGAACTGTACCCCAGTGAGAGTCAGCACCTTCAGGAACTGTACCCCAGTGAGAGTCAGCACCCTCAGGAACAGTACCCCAGTGAGAGTCAGCACCCTCAGGAACTGTACCCCAGTGAGAGTCAGCACCCTCAGGAACTGTACCCCAGTGAGAGTCAGCACCCTCAGGAACTGTACCCCAGTGAGAGTCAGCACCCTCAGGAACAGTACCCCAATGAGAGTCAGCACCCTCAGGAACTGTACCCCAGTGAGAGTCAGCACCCTCAGGAACTGTACCTCAGTGAGAGTCAGCACCTTCAGGAACTGTACCCCAGTGAGAGTCAGCACCTTCAGGAACTGTACCCCAGTGAGAGTCAGCACCTTCAGGAACTGTACCCCAGTGAGAGTCAGCACCTTCAGGAACTGTACCCCAGTGAGAGTCAGCACCTTCAGGAACTGTACCCCAGTGAGAGTCAGCACCTTCAGGAACAGTACCCAAGTGAGAGTCAGCACCCTCAGGAACTGTACCCCAGTGAGAGTCAGCACCTTCAGGAAATGTACCCCAGTGAGAGTCAGCACCTTCAGGAACTGTACCCCAGTGAGAGTCAGCACCTTCAGGAACAGTACCCCAGTGAGAGTCAGCTCCGTCAGGAACTGTACCCCAGTGAGAGTCGGCACCCTCAGGAACTGTACCCCAGTGAGAGTCAGCACCCTCAGGAACTGTACCCCAGTGAGAGTCAGCACCCTCAGGAACTGTACCCCAGTGAGAGTCAGCACCTTCAGGAACTGTACCCCAGTGACAGTCAGCACTTTCAGGAACTGTACCCCAGTGAGAGTCAGCACCTTCAGGAACTGTACCCCAGTGAGAGTCAGCACCTTCAGGAACTGTACCCCAGTGAGAGTCAGCACCTTCAGGAACTGTACCCCAGTGAGAGTCAGCACCGTCAGGAACTGTACCCCAGTGAGAGTCAGCACCTTCAGGAACAGGTCCCCAGTGAGAGTCAGCACCTTCAAGAACTGTACCCCAGTGAGCGTCAGCACCGTCAGGAATTGTACCCCAGTGACAGTCAGCACCTTCAGGAACTGTACCCCAGTGAGAGTCAGCACCTTCAGGAACTGTACCCCAGTGAGAGTCAGCACCTTCAGGAACTGTACCACAGTGAGAATCAGCACCTTCAGGAACTGTACCCCAGTGAGAGTCAGCACCTTCAGGAACTGTACCCCAGTGAGAGTCAGCACCTTCAGGAACTGTACCCCAGTGAGAGTCAGCACCTTCAGGATATGTACCCCAGTGAGAGTCAGCACCTTCAGGATCTGTACCCCAGTGAGAGTCAGCACCCTCAGGAACTGTACCCCAGTGAGAGTCAGCACCCTCAGGAACTGTACCCCAGTGAGAGTCAGCACCTTCAGGAACTGTACCCCAGTGAGAGTCAGCACCTTCAGGAACTGTACCCCAGTGAGAGTCAGCACCTTCAGGAACTGTACCCCAGTGAGAGTCAGCACCTTCAGGAACTGTACCCGAGTGAGAGTCAGCACCTTCAGGAACTGTACCCCAATGAGATTCAGCACCTTCAGGAACTGTACCCCAGTGAGAGTCAGCACCGTCAGGAACTGTACCCCAGTGAGAGTCAGCACCCTCAGGAACTGTACCCCAGTGAGAGTCAGCAGCTTCAGGAAATGTACCCCAGCGAGAGTCAGCACCCTCGGGAACAGTACCCCAGTGAGAGTCAGCACCCTCAGGAACTGTACCCCAGTGAGAGTCAGCACCTTCAGGAAATGTACCCCAGTGAGAGTCAGCACCCTCAGGAACTGCACCCCAGTGAGAGTCAGCACCTGCAGGAACTGTACCCCAGTGAGAGTCAGCACCTTCAGGAACAGTACCCCAGTGAGAGTCAGCACCTTCAGGAACTGTAACCCAGTGAGAGTCAGCACTGTCAGGAACTGTACACCATTGAGAGTCAGCACCCTCAGGAACTGTACCCCAGTGAGAGTCAGCACCATCAGGAACAGTACCCCAGTGAGAGTCAGCACCTTCAGAAACAGTACCCCAGTGAGAGTCAGCACCCTCAGGAACTGTACCCCAGTGAGAGTCAGCACCCTCAGGAATTGTACCCCAGTGAGAGTCAGCACCTTCAGGAACTGTACCCCACTGAGAGTCAGCACCTTCAGGAACTGTGCCCCAGTGAGAGTCAGCACCTTCAGGAACTGTACCCCAGTGAGAGTCAGCACCTTCAGGAACTGTACCCCAGTGAGAGTCAGCACCTTCAGGAACAGTACCCCAGTGAGAGTCAGCACCCTCAGGAACTGTACCCCAGTGAGAGTCAGCACCTTCAGGAACTGTACCCCAGTGAGAGTCAGCACCTTCAGGAACAGTACCCCAGTGAGAGTCAGCACCATCAGGAACTGTACCCCAGTGAGAGTCAGCACCCTCAGGAACTGTACCCCAGTGAGAGTCAGCACCCAAAGGAACTGTATCCCAGTGAGAGTCAGCACCCTCAGGAACTGTACCCCAGTGAGAGTCAGCACCGTCAGGAACTGTATCCCAGTGAGAGTCAGCACCTTCAGGAACTGTACCCCAGTGAGAGTCAGCACCTTCAGGAACTGTACCCCAGTGAGAGTCTGCACCTTCAGGAACTGTACCCCAGTGAGAGTCAGCACCCTCAGGAACTGTACCCCTGTGAGAGTCAGCACCTTCAGGAACTGTACCCCAGTGAGAGTCAGCACCTTCAGGAACTGTACCCCAGTGAGAGTCAGCACCTTCAGGAACTGTACCCCAGTGAGAGTCAGCACCTTCAGGTACAGTACCCCAGTGAGAGATAGCACCCTCAGGAACTGTACCCCAGTGAGAGTCAGCACCTTCAGGAACTATACCCCAGTGAGAGTCAGCACATTCAGGAAATGTACCTCAGTGAGAGTCAGCACCTTCAGGAACAGTACCCCAGTGAGAGTCAGCACCCTCAGGTACTGTACCTCAGTGAGAGTCAGCACCTTCAGGAACTGTACCACAGTGAGAGTCAGCACCTTCAGGAACTGTACCCCAGTGAGAGTCAACACCTTCAGGAACAGTACCCCAGTGAGAGTCAGCACCCTCAGGAACTGTACCCCAGTGAGAGTCAGCACCTTCAGGAACTATACCCCAGTGAGAGTCAGCACCCTCAGGAACTGTACCCCAGTGAGAGTCAGCACCTTCAGGAACAGTACCCCAGTGAGAGTCAGCACCCTCAGGAACTGTACCCCAGTGAGAGTCAGCACCGTCAGGAACTGTATCCCAGTGAGAGTCAGCACCTTCAGGAACTGTACCCCAGTGAGAGTCAGCACCTTCAGGAACTGTACCCCAGTGAGAGTCTGCATCTTCAGGAACTGTACCCCAGTGAGAGTCAGCACCCTCAGGAACTGTACCCCAGTGAGAGTCAGCACCTTCAGGAACAGTACCCCAGTGAGAGTCAGCACCCTCAGGAACTGTACCCCAGTGAGAGTCAGCACCGTCAGGAACTGTATCCCAGTGAGAGTCAGCACCTTCAGGAACTGTACCCCAGTGAGAGTCAGCACCTTCAGGAACTGTACCCCAGTGAGAGTCTGCATCTTCAGGAACTGTACCCCAGTGAGAGTCAGCACCCTCAGGAACTGTATCCCAGTGAGAGTCAGCAACTTCAGGAACTGTACCCCAGTGAGAGTCAGCACCTTCAGGAACTGTACCCCAGTGAGAGTCAGCACCCTCAGGAACAGTACCCCAGTGAGAGTCAGCACCCTCAGGAACTGTACCCCAGTGAGAGTCAGCACCCTCAGGAACTGTACCCCAGTGAGAGTCAGCACCTTCAGGAACTGTACCCCAGTGAGAGTCAGCACCTTCAGGAACTGTACCCCAGTGAGAGTCAGCACCTTCAGGAACTGTACCCCAGTGAGAGTCAGCATCTTCAGGAACTGTACCCCAGTGAGAGTCAGCACCTTCAGGAACTGTACGCCAGTGAGAGTCAGCACCTTCAGGAATTGTACCCCAGCGAGAGTCAGCACCTTCAGGAACTGTACCCCAGTGAGAGTCAGCACCTTCAGGAACTGTACCCCAGTGAGAGTCAGCACCGTCAGGAACTGTACCCCAGTGAGAGTCAGCACTGTCAGGAACTGTACCCCAGTGAGAGTCAGCACCCTCAGGAACTGTACCCCACTGAGAGTCAGCACCTTCAGGAACTGTACCCCAGTGAGAGTTAGCAGCTTCAGGAACTGTACCCCAGCGAAAGTCAGCAACTTCAGGACTGTACCCCAGTGAGAGTCAGCACCTTCAGGAACTGTACCCCAGTGAGAGTTAGCACCCTCAGGAACAGTACCCCAGTGAGAGTCAGCACCCTCAGGAACTGTACCCCAGTGAGAGTCAGCACCCTCAGGAACTGTACCCCAGTGAGAGTCAGCACCCTCAGGAACTGTACCCCAGTGAGAGTCAGCACCCTCAGGAACAGTACCCCAGTGAGAGTCAGCACCCTCAGGAACTGTACCCCAGTGAGAGTCAGCACCCTCAGGAACTGTACCTCAGTGAGAGTCAGCACCTTCAGGAACTGTACCCCAGTGAGAGTCAGCACCTTCAGGAACTGTACCCCAGTGAGAGTCAGCACCTTCAGGAACTGTACCCCAGTGAGAGTCAGCACCTTCAGGAACTGTACCCCAGTGAGAGTCAGCACCTTCAGGAACTGTACCCCAGTGAGAGTCAGCACCTTCAGGAACAGTACCCCAGTGAGAGTCAGCACCCTCAGGAACTGTACCCCAGTGAGAGTCAGCACCTTCAGGAAATGTACCCCAGTGAGAGTCAGCACCTTCAGGAACTGTACCCCAGTGAGAGTCAGCACCTTCAGGAACAGTACCCCAGTGAGAGTCAGCTCCGTCAGGAACTGTACCCCAGTGAGAGTCGGCACCCTCAGGAACTGCACCCCAGTGAGAGTCAGCACCCTCAGGAACTGTACCCCAGTGAGAGTCAGCACCCTCAGGAACTGTACCCCAGTGAGAGTCAGCACCTTCAGGAACTGTACCCCAGTGACAGTCAGCACTTTCAGGAACTGTACCCCAGTGAGAGTCAGCACCTTCAGGAACTGTACCCCAGTGAGAGTCAGCACCTTCAGGAACTGTACCCCAGTGAGAGTCAGCACCTTCAGGAACTGTACCCCAGTGAGAGTCAGCACCGTCAGGAACTGTACCCCAGTGAGAGTCAGCACCTTCAGGAACAGGTCCCCAGTGAGAGTCAGCACCTTCAGGAACTGTACCCCAGTGAGCGTCAGCACCGTCAGGAATTGTACCCCAGTGACAGTCAGCACCTTCAGGAACTGTACCCCAGTGAGAGTCAGCACCTTCAGGAACTGTACCCCAGTGAGAGTCAGCACCTTCAGGAACTGTACCCCAGTGAGAGTCAGCACCTTCAGGAACTGTACCCCAGTGAGAGTCAGCACCTTCAGGATATGTACCCCAGTGAGAGTCAGCACCTTCAGGATCTGTACCCCAGTGAGAGTCAGCACCCTCAGGAACTGTACCCCAGTGAGAGTCAGCACCCTCAGGAACAGTACCCCAGTGAGAGTCAGCACCTTCAGGAACTGTACCCCAGTGAGAGTCAGCACCCTCAGGAACTGTACCCCAGTGAGAGTCAGCACCTTCAGCAACTGTACCCCAGTGAGAGTCAGCACCTTCAGGAACTGTACCCCAGTGAGAGTCAGCACCTTCAGGAACTGTACCCCAGTGAGAGTCAGCACCCTCAGGAACTGTACCCCAGTGAGAGTCAGCACCTTCAGGAACTGTACCCCAGTGAGAGTCAGCACCCTCAGGAACTGTACCCCAGTGAGAGTCAGCACCTTCAGGAACTGTACCCCAGTGAGAGTCAGCACCTTCAGGAACTGTACCCCAGTGAGAGTCAGCACCTTCAGGAACTGTACCCCAGTGAGAGTCAGCACCTTCAGGAACTGTACCCTAGCGAGAGTCAGCACCTTCAGGAACTGTACCCCAGTGAGATTCAGCACCTTCAGGAACTGTACCCCAGTGAGAGTCAGCACCGTCAGGAACTGTACCCCAGTGAGAGTCAGCACCCTCAGGAACTGTACCCCAGTGAGAGTCAGCAGCTTCAGGAAATGTACCCCAGCGAGAGTCAGCAACTTCAGGAACAGTACCCCAGTGAGAGTCAGCACCCTCGGGAACAGTACCCCAGTGAGAGTCAGCACCCTCAGGAACTGTACCCCAGTGAGAGTCAGCACCTTCAGGAAATGTACCCCAGTGAGAGTCAGCACCCTCAGGAACTGCACCCCAGTGAGAGTCAGCACCTGCAGGAACTGTACCCCAGTGAGAGTCAGCACCTTCCGGAACAGTACCCCAGTGAGAGTCAGCACCTTCAGGAACTGTAACCCAGTGAGAGTCAGCACTGTCAGGAACTGTACACCATTGAGAGTCAGCACCCTCAGGAACTGTACCCCAGTGAGAGTCAGCACCATCAGGAACAGTACCCCAGTGAGAGTCAGCACCTTCAGAAACAGTACCCCAGTGAGAGTCAGCACCCTCAGGAACTGTACCCCAGTGAGAGTCAGCACCCTCAGGAATTGTACCCCAGTGAGAGTCAGCACCTTCAGGAACTGTACCCCACTGAGAGTCAGCACCTTCAGGAACTGTGCCCCAGTGAGAGTCAGCACCTTCAGGAACTGTACCCCAGTGAGAGTCAGCACCTTCAGGAACTGTACCCCAGTGAGAGTCAGCACCTTCAGGAACAGTACCCCAGTGAGAGTCAGCACCCTCAGGAACTGTACCCCAGTGAGAGTCAGCACCTTCAGGAACTGTACCCCAGTGAGAGTCAGCACCTTCAGGAACAGTACCCCAGTGAGAGTCAGCACCATCAGGAACTGTACCCCAGTGAGAGTCAGCACCCTCAGGAACTGTACCCCAGTGAGAGTCAGCACCCAAAGGAACTGTATCCCAGTGAGAGTCAGCACCCTCAGGAACTGTACCCCAGTGAGAGTCAGCACCGTCAGGAACTGTATCCCAGTGAGAGTCAGCACCTTCAGGAACTGTACCCCAGTGAGAGTCAGCACCTTCAGGAACTGTACCCCAGTGAGAGTCTGCACCTTCAGGAACTGTACCCCAGTGAGAGTCAGCACCCTCAGGAACTGTACCCCAGTGAGAGTCAGCACCTTCAGGAACTGTACCCCAGTGAGAGTCAGCACCTTCAGGAACTGTACCCCAGTGAGAGTCAGCACCTTCAGGAACTGTACCCCAGTGAGAGTCAGCACCTTCAGGAACAGTACCCCAGTGAGAGATAGCACCCTCAGGAACTGTACCCCAGTGAGAGTCAGCGCCTTCAGGAACTATACCCCAGTGAGAGTCAGCACATTCAGGAAATGTACCTCAGTGAGAGTCAGCACCTTCAGGAACAGTACCCCAGTGAGAGTCAGCACCCTCAGGAACTGTACCTCAGTGAGAATCAGCACCTTCAGGAACTGTACCACAGTGAGAGTCAGCACCTTCAGGAACTGTACCCCAGTGAGAGTCAACACCTTCAGGAACAGTACCCCAGTGAGAGTCAGCACCCTCAGGAACTGTACCCCAGTGAGAGTCAGCACCTTCAGGAACTATACCCCAGTGAGAGTCAGCACCCTCAGGAACTGTACCCCAGTGAGAGTCAGCACCTTCAGGAACAGTACCCCAGTGAGAGTCAGCACCCTCAGGAACTGTACCCCAGTGAGAGTCAGCACCGTCAGGAACTGTATCCCAGTGAGAGTCAGCACCTTCAGGAACTGTACCCCAGTGAGAGTCAGCACCTTCAGGAACTGTACCCCAGTGAGAGTCTGCACCTTCAGGAACTGTACCCCAGTGAGAGTCAGCACCCTCAGGAACTGTACCCCAGTGAGAGTCAGCACCTTCAGGAACAGTACCCCAGTGAGAGTCAGCACCCTCAGGAACTGTACCCCAGTGAGAGTCAGCACCGTCAGGAACTGTATCCCAGTGAGAGTCAGCACCTTCAGGAACTGTACCCCAGTGAGAGTCAGCACCTTCAGGAACTGTACCCCAGTGAGAGTCTGCACCTTCAGGAACTGTACCCCAGTGAGAGTCAGCACCCTCAGGAACTGTATCCCAGTGAGAGTCAGCAACTTCAGGAACTGTACCCCAGTGAGAGTCAGCACCTTCAGGAACTGTACCCCAGTGAGAGTCAGCACCTTCAGGAACTGTACCCCAGTGAGAGTCAGCACCTTCAGGATATGTACCCCAGTGAGAGTCAGCACCTTCAGGATCTGTACCCCAGTGAGAGTCAGCACCCTCAGGAACTGTACCCCAGTGAGAGTCAGCACCTTCAGGAACTGTACCCCAGTGAGAGTCAGCACCCTCAGGATCTGTACCCCAGTGAGAGTCAGCACCCTCAGGAACTGTACCCCAGTGAGAGTCAGCACCTTCAGGAACTGTACCCCAGTGAGAGTCAGCACCTTCAGGAACTGTACCCCAGTGAGAGTCAGCACCTTCAGGAACTGTACCCCAGTGAGAGTCAGCACCTTCAGGAACTGTACCCTAGTGAGAGTCAGCACCTTCAGGAACTGTACCCCAGTGAGATTCAGCACCTTCAGGAACTGTACCCCAGTGAGAGTCAGCACCGTCAGGAACTGTACCCCAGTGAGAGTCAGCACCCTCAGGAACTGTACCCCAGTGAGAGTCAGCAGCTTCAGGAAATGTACCCCAGCGAGAGTCAGCAACTTCAGGAACAGTACCCCAGTGAGAGTCAGCACCCTCGGGAACAGTACCCCAGTGAGAGTCAGCACCCTCAGGAACTGTACCCCAGTGAGAGTCAGCACCTTCAGGAAATGTACCCCAGTGAGAGTCAGCACCCTCAGGAACTGTACCCCAGTGAGAGTCAGCACCCTCAGGAACTGTAACCCAGTGAGAGTCAGCACTGTCAGGAATTGTACACCATTGAGAGTCAGCACCCTCAGGAACTGTACCCCAGTGAGAGTCAGCACCATCAGGAACAGTACCCCAGTGAGAGTCAGCACCTTCAGGAACTGTAACCCAGTGAGAGTCAGCACTGTCAGGAACTGTACACCATTGAGAGTCAGCACCCTCAGGAACTGTACCCCAGTGAGAGTCAGCACCATCAGGAACAGTACCCCAGTGAGAGTCAGCACCTTCAGAAACAGTACCCCAGTGAGAGTCAGCACCCTCAGGAACTGTACCCCAGTGAGAGTCAGCACCCTCAGGAATTGTACCCCAGTGAGAGTCAGCACCTTCAGGAACTGTAACCCAGTGAGAGTCAGCACCTTCAGGAACTGTGCCCCAGTGAGAGTCAGCACCTTCAGGAACTGTACCCCAGTGAGAGTCAGCACCTTCAGGAACTGTGCCCCAGTGAGAGTCAGCACCCTCAGGAACTGTACCCCAGTGAGAGTCAGCACCCTCAGGAATTGTACCCCAGTGAGAGTCAGCACCTTCAGGAACTGTAACCCAGTGAGAGTCAGCACCTTCAGGAACTGTGCCCCAGTGAGAGTCAGCACCCTCAGGAATTGTACCCCAGTGAGAGTCAGCACCTTCAGGAACTGTACCCCACTGAGAGTCAGCACCTTCAGGAACTGTGCCCCAGTGAGAGTCAGCACCTTCAGGAACTGTACCCCAGTGAGAGTCAGCACCTTCAGGAACTGTACCCCAGTGAGAGTCAGCACCTTCAGGAACAGTACCCCAGTGAGAGTCAGCACCCTCAGGAACTGTACGCCAGTGAGAGTCAGCACCTTCAGGAACTGTACCCCAGTGAGAGTCAGCACCTTCAGGAACAGTACCCCAGTGAGAGTCAGCACCATCAGGAACTGTACCCCAGTGAGAGTCAGCACCCTCAGGAACTGTACCCCAGTGAGAGTCAGCACCCAAAGGAACTGTATCCCAGTGAGAGTCAGCACCCTCAGGAACTGTACCCCAGTGAGAGTCAGCACCGTCAGGAACTGTATCCCAGTGAGAGTCAGCACCTTCAGGAACTGTACCCCAGTGAGAGTCAGCACCTTCAGGAACTGTACCCCAGTGAGAGTCTGCACCTTCAGGAACTGTACCCCAGTGAGAGTCAGCACCCTCAGGAACTGTACCCCAGTGAGAGTCAGCACCTTCAGGAACTGTACCCCAGTGAGAGTCAGCACCTTCAGGAACTGTACCCCAGTGAGAGTCAGCACCTTCAGGAACTGTACCCCAGTGAGAGTCAGCACCTTCAGGAACAGTACCCCAGTGAGAGATAGCACCCTCAGGAACAGTACCCCAGTGAGAGTCAGCACCCTCAGGAACTGTACCTCAGTGAGAGTCAGCACCTTCAGGAACTGTACCACAGTGAGAGTCAGCACCTTCAGGAACTGTACCCCAGTGAGAGTCAACACCTTCAGGAACAGTACCCCAGTGAGAGTCAGCACCCTCAGGAACTGTACCCCAGTGAGAGTCAGCACCTTCAGGAACTATACCCCAGTGAGAGTCAGCACCCTCAGGAACTGTACCCCAGTGAGAGTCAGCACCTTCAGGAACAGTACCCCAGTGAGAGTCAGCACCCTCAGGAACTGTACCCCAGTGAGAGTCAGCACCGTCAGGAACTGTATCCCAGTGAGAGTCAGCACCTTCAGGAACTGTACCCCAGTGAGAGTCAGCACCTTCAGGAACTGTACCCCAGTGAGAGTCTGCACCTTCAGGAACTGTACCCCAGTGAGAGTCAGCACCCTCAGGAACTGTACCCCAGTGAGAGTCAGCACCTTCAGGAACAGTACCCCAGTGAGAGTCAGCACCCTCAGGAACTGTACCCCAGTGAGAGTCAGCACCGTCAGGAACTGTATCCCAGTGAGAGTCAGCACCTTCAGGAACTGTACCCCAGTGAGAGTCAGCACCTTCAGGAACTGTACCCCAGTGAGAGTCTGCACCTTCAGGAACTGTACCCCAGTGAGAGTCAGCACCCTCAGGAACTGTATCCCAGTGAGAGTCAGCAACTTCAGGAACTGTACCCCAGTGAGAGTCAGCACCTTCAGGAACTGTACCCCAGTGAGAGTCAGCACCCTCAGGAACAGTACCCCAGTGAGAGTCAGCACCCTCAGGAACTGTACCCCAGTGAGAGTCAGCACCCTCAGGAACTGTACCCCAGTGAGAGTCAGCACCCTCAGGAACTGTACCCCAGTGAGAGTCAGCACCCTCAGGAACAGTACCCCAGTGAGAGTCAGCACCCTCAGGAACTGTACCCCAGTGAGAGTCAGCATCCTCAGGAACTGTACCTCAGTGAGAGTCAGCACCTTCAGGAACTGTACCCCAGTGAGAGTCAGCACCTTCAGGAACTGTACCCCAGTGAGAGTCAGCACCTTCAGGAACTGTACCCCAGTGAGAGTCAGCACCTTCAGGAACTGTACCCCAGTGAGAGTCAGCACCTTCAGGAACTGTACCCCAGTGAGAGTCAGCACCCTCAGGAACTGTACCCCAGTGAGAGTCAGCACCTTCAGGAAATGTACCCCAGTGAGAGTCAGCACCTTCAGGAACTGTACCCCAGTGAGAGTCAGCACCTTCAGGAACAGTACCCCAGTGAGAGTCAGCACCGTCAGGAACTGTACCCCAGTGAGAGTCGGCACCCTCAGGAACTGTACCCCAGTGAGAGTCAGCACCCTCAGGAACTGTACCCCAGTGAGAGTCAGCACCCTCAGGAACTGTACCCCAGTGAGAGTCAGCACCTTCAGGAACTGTACCCCAGTGACAGTCAGCACTTTCAGGAACTGTACCCCAGTGAGAGTCAGCACCTTCAGGAACTGTACCCCAGTGAGAGTCAGCACCTTCAGGAACTGTACCCCAGTGAGAGTCAGCACCTTCAGGAACTGTACCCCAGTGAGAGTCAGCACCGTCAGGAACTGTACCCCAGTGAGAGTCACCACCTTCAGGAACAGGTCCCCAGTTAGAGTCAGCACCTTCAGGAACTGTACCCCAGTGAGCGTCAGTACCATCAGGAATTGTACCCCAGTGACAGTCAGCACCGTCAGGAACTGTACCCCAGTGAGAGTCAGCACCTTCAGGAACAGGTCCCCAGTGAGAGTCAGCACCTTCAGGAACTGTACCCCAGTGAGCGTCAGCACCGTCAGGAATTGTACCCCAGTGACAGTCAGCACCTTCAGGAACTGTACCCCAGTGAGAGTCAGCACCTTCAGGAACTGTACCCCAGTGAGAGTCAGCACCTTCAGGAACTGTACCACAGTGAGAGTCAGCACCTTCAGGAACTGTACCCCAGTGAGAGTCAGCACCTTCAGGAACTGTACCCCAGTGAGAGTCAGCACCTTCAGGAACTGTACCCCAGTGAGAGTCAGCACCTTCAGGATATGTACCCCAGTGAGAGTCAGCACCTTCAGGATCTGTACCCCAGTGAGAGTCAGCACCCTCAGGAACTGTACCCCAGTGAGAGTCAGCACCCTCAGGAACTGTACCCCAGTGAGAGTCAGCACCTTCAGGAACTGTACCCCAGTGAGAGTCAGCACCTTCAGGAACTGTACCCCAGTGAGAGTCAGCACCTTCAGGAACTGTACCCCAGTGAGAGTCAGCACCTTCAGGAACTGTACCCTAGTGAGAGTCAGCACCTTCAGGAACTGTACCCCAGTGAGATTCAGCACCTTCAGGAACTGTACCCCAGTGAGAGTCAGCACCGTCAGGAACTGTACCCCAGTGAGAGTCAGCACCCTCAGGAACTGTACCCCAGTGAGAGTCAGCAGCTTCAGGAAATGTACCCCAGCGAGAGTCAACAACTTCAGGAACAGTACCCCAGTGAGAGTCAGCACCCTCGGGAACAGTACCCCAGTGAGAGTCAGCACCCTCAGGAACTGTACCCCAGTGAGAGTCAGCACCTTCAGGAAATGTATCCCAGTGAGAGTCAGCACCCTCAGGAACTGCACCCCAGTGAGAGTCAGCACCTGCAGGAACTGTACCCCAGTGAGAGTCAGCACCTTCAGGAACAGTACCCCAGTGAGAGTCAGCACCTTCAGGAACTGTAACCCAGTGAGAGTCAGCACTGTCAGGAACTGTACACCATTGAGAGTCAGCACCCTCAGGAACTGTACCCCAGTGAGAGTCAGCACCATCAGGAACAGTACCCCAGTGAGAGTCAGCACCTTCAGAAACAGTACCCCAGTGAGAGTCAGCACCCTCAGGAACTGTACCCCAGTGAGAGTCAGCACCCTCAGGAATTGTACCCCAGTGAGAGTCAGCACCTTCAGGAACTGTACCCCACTGAGAGTCAGCACCTTCAGGAACTGTGCCCCAGTGAGAGTCAGCACCTTCAGGAACTGTACCCCAGTGAGAGTCAGCACCTTCAGGAACTGTACCCCAGTGAGAGTCAGCACCTTCAGGAACAGTACCCCAGTGAGAGTCAGCACCTTCAGGAACTGTACCCCAGTGAGAGTCTGCACCTTCAGGAACTGTACCCCAGTGAGAGTCAGCACCTTCAGGAACTGTACCCCAGTGAGAGTCAGCACCCTCAGGAACAGTACCCCAGTGAGAGTCAGCACCATCAGGAACTGTACCCCAGTGAGAGTCAGCACCCTCAGGAACTGTACCCCAGTGAGAGTCAGCACCCAAAGGAACTGTATCCCAGTGAGAGTCAGCACCCTCAGGAACTGTACCCCAGTGAGAGTCAGCACCGTCAGGAACTGTATCCCAGTGAGAGTTAGCACCTTCAGGAACTGTACCCCAGTGAGAGTCAGCACCTTCAGGAACTGTACCCCAGTGAGAGTCTGCACCTTCAGGAACTGTACCCCAGTGAGAGTCAGCACCCTCAGGAACTGTACCCCAGTGAGAGTCAGCACCTTCAGGAACTGTACCCCAGTGAGAGTCAGCACCTTCAGGAACTGTACCCCAGTGAGAGTCAGCACCTTCAGGAACTGTACCCCAGTGAGAGTCAGCACCTTCAGGAACAGTACCCCAGTGAGAGATAGCACCCTCAGGAACTGTACCCCAGTGAGAGTCAGCACCTTCAGGAACTATACCCCAGTGAGAGTCAGCACATTCAGGAAATGTACCTCAGTGAGAGTCAGCACCTTCAGGAACAGTACCCCAGTGAGAGTCAGCACCCTCAGGAACTGTACCTCAGTGAGAGTCAGCACCCTCAGGAACTGTACCCCAGTGAGAGTCAGCACCCTCAGGAACTGTACCCCAGTGAGAGTCAGCACCGTCAGGAATTGTACCCCAGTGAGAGTCAGCACCTTCAGGAACTGTACCCCAGTGAGAGTCAGCACCTTCAGGAACTGTACCCCAGTGAGAGTCAGCACCTTCAGGAACTGTACCACAGTGAGAGTCAGCACCGTCAGGAACTGTACCCCAGTGAGAGTCACCACCTTCAGGAACAGGTCCCCAGTGAGAGTCAGCACCTTCAGGAACTGTACCCCAGTGAGCGTCAGTACCATCAGGAATTGTACCCCAGTGACAGTCAGCACCGTCAGGAACTGTACCCCAGTGAGAGTCAGCACCTTCAGGAACAGGTCCCCAGTGAGAGTCAGCACCTTCAGGAACTGTACCCCAGTGAGCGTCAGCACCGTCAGGAATTGTACCCCAGTGACAGTCAGCACCTTCAGGAACTGTACCCCAGTGAGAGTCAGCACCTTCAGGAACTGTACCCCAGTGAGAGTCAGCACCTTCAGGAACTGTACCACAGTGAGAGTCAGCACCTTCAGGAACTGTACCCCAGTGAGAGTCAGCACCTTCAGCAACTGTACCCCAGTGAGAGTCAGCACCTTCAGGAACTGTACCCCAGTGAGAGTCAGCACCTTCAGGATATGTACCCCAGTGAGAGTCAGCACCCTCAGGAACTGTACCCCAGTGAGAGTCAGCACCTTCAGGAACTGTACCCCAGTGAGAGTCAGCACCTTCAGGAACTGTACCCCAGTGAGAGTCAGCACCTTCAGGAACTGTACCCCAGTGAGAGTCAGCACCTTCAGGAACTGTACCCTAGTGAGAGTCAGCACCTTCAGGAACTGTACCCCAGTGAGATTCAGCACCTTCAGGAACTGTACCCCAGTGAGAGTCAGCACCGTCAGGAACTGTACCCCAGTGAGAGTCAGCACCCTCAGGAACTGTACCCCAGTGAGAGTCAGCAGCTTCAGGAAATGTACCCCAGCGAGAGTCAACAACTTCAGGAACAGTACCCCAGTGAGAGTCAGCACCCTCGGGAACAGTACCCCAGTGAGAGTCAGCACCCTCAGGAACTGTACCCCAGTGAGAGTCAGCACCTTCAGGAAATGTATCCCAGTGAGAGTCAGCACCCTCAGGAACTGCACCCCAGTGAGAGTCAGCACCTGCAGGAACTGTACCCCAGTGAGAGTCAGCACCTTCAGGAACAGTACCCCAGTGAGAGTCAGCACCTTCAGGAACTGTAACCCAGTGAGAGTCAGCACTGTCAGGAACTGTACACCATTGAGAGTCAGCACCCTCAGGAACTGTACCCCAGTGAGAGTCAGCACCATCAGGAACAGTACCCCAGTGAGAGTCAGCACCTTCAGAAACAGTACCCCAGTGAGAGTCAGCACCCTCAGGAACTGTACCCCAGTGAGAGTCAGCACCCTCAGGAATTGTACCCCAGTGAGAGTCAGCACCTTCAGGAACTGTACCCCACTGAGAGTCAGCACCTTCAGGAACTGTGCCCCAGTGAGAGTCAGCACCTTCAGGAACTGTACCCCAGTGAGAGTCAGCACCTTCAGGAACTGTACCCCAGTGAGAGTCAGCACCCTCAGGAACTGTACCCCAGTGAGAGTCAGCACCTTCAGGAAATGTACCCCAGTGAGAGTCAGCACCTTCAGGAACTGTACCCCAGTGAGAGTCAGCACCTTCAGGAACAGTACCCCAGTGAGAGTCAGCACCGTCAGGAACTGTACCCCAGTGAGAGTCGGCACCCTCAGGAACTGTACCCCAGTGAGAGTCAGCACCCTCAGGAACTGTACCCCAGTGAGAGTCAGCACCCTCAGGAACTGTACCCCAGTGAGAGTCAGCACCTTCAGGAACTGTACCCCAGTGACAGTCAGCACTTTCAGGAACTGTACCCCAGTGAGAGTCAGCACCTTCAGGAACTGTACCCCAGTGAGAGTCAGCACCTTCAGGAACTGTACCCCAGTGAGAGTCAGCACCTTCAGGAACTGTACCCCAGTGAGAGTCAGCACCGTCAGGAACTGTACCCCAGTGAGAGTCACCACCTTCAGGAACAGGTCCCCAGTTAGAGTCAGCACCTTCAGGAACTGTACCCCAGTGAGCGTCAGTACCATCAGGAATTGTACCCCAGTGACAGTCAGCACCGTCAGGAACTGTACCCCAGTGAGAGTCAGCACCTTCAGGAACAGGTCCCCAGTGAGAGTCAGCACCTTCAGGAACTGTACCCCAGTGAGCGTCAGCACCGTCAGGAATTGTACCCCAGTGACAGTCAGCACCTTCAGGAACTGTACCCCAGTGAGAGTCAGCACCTTCAGGAACTGTACCCCAGTGAGAGTCAGCACCTTCAGGAACTGTACCACAGTGAGAGTCAGCACCTTCAGGAACTGTACCCCAGTGAGAGTCAGCACCTTCAGGAACTGTACCCCAGTGAGAGTCAGCACCTTCAGGAACTGTACCCCAGTGAGAGTCAGCACCTTCAGGATATGTACCCCAGTGAGAGTCAGCACCTTCAGGATCTGTACCCCAGTGAGAGTCAGCACCCTCAGGAACTGTACCCCAGTGAGAGTCAGCACCCTCAGGAACTGTACCCCAGTGAGAGTCAGCACCTTCAGGAACTGTACCCCAGTGAGAGTCAGCACCTTCAGGAACTGTACCCCAGTGAGAGTCAGCACCTTCAGGAACTGTACCCCAGTGAGAGTCAGCACCTTCAGGAACTGTACCCTAGTGAGAGTCAGCACCTTCAGGAACTGTACCCCAGTGAGATTCAGCACCTTCAGGAACTGTACCCCAGTGAGAGTCAGCACCGTCAGGAACTGTACCCCAGTGAGAGTCAGCACCCTCAGGAACTGTACCCCAGTGAGAGTCAGCAGCTTCAGGAAATGTACCCCAGCGAGAGTCAACAACTTCAGGAACAGTACCCCAGTGAGAGTCAGCACCCTCGGGAACAGTACCCCAGTGAGAGTCAGCACCCTCAGGAACTGTACCCCAGTGAGAGTCAGCACCTTCAGGAAATGTATCCCAGTGAGAGTCAGCACCCTCAGGAACTGCACCCCAGTGAGAGTCAGCACCTGCAGGAACTGTACCCCAGTGAGAGTCAGCACCTTCAGGAACAGTACCCCAGTGAGAGTCAGCACCTTCAGGAACTGTAACCCAGTGAGAGTCAGCACTGTCAGGAACTGTACACCATTGAGAGTCAGCACCCTCAGGAACTGTACCCCAGTGAGAGTCAGCACCATCAGGAACAGTACCCCAGTGAGAGTCAGCACCTTCAGAAACAGTACCCCAGTGAGAGTCAGCACCCTCAGGAACTGTACCCCAGTGAGAGTCAGCACCCTCAGGAATTGTACCCCAGTGAGAGTCAGCACCTTCAGGAACTGTACCCCACTGAGAGTCAGCACCTTCAGGAACTGTGCCCCAGTGAGAGTCAGCACCTTCAGGAACTGTACCCCAGTGAGAGTCAGCACCTTCAGGAACTGTACCCCAGTGAGAGTCAGCACCTTCAGGAACAGTACCCCAGTGAGAGTCAGCACCTTCAGGAACTGTACCCCAGTGAGAGTCTGCACCTTCAGGAACTGTACCCCAGTGAGAGTCAGCACCTTCAGGAACTGTACCCCAGTGAGAGTCAGCACCCTCAGGAACAGTACCCCAGTGAGAGTCAGCACCATCAGGAACTGTACCCCAGTGAGAGTCAGCACCCTCAGGAACTGTACCCCAGTGAGAGTCAGCACCCAAAGGAACTGTATCCCAGTGAGAGTCAGCACCCTCAGGAACTGTACCCCAGTGAGAGTCAGCACCGTCAGGAACTGTATCCCAGTGAGAGTTAGCACCTTCAGGAACTGTACCCCAGTGAGAGTCAGCACCTTCAGGAACTGTACCCCAGTGAGAGTCTGCACCTTCAGGAACTGTACCCCAGTGAGAGTCAGCACCCTCAGGAACTGTACCCCAGTGAGAGTCAGCACCTTCAGGAACTGTACCCCAGTGAGAGTCAGCACCTTCAGGAACTGTACCCCAGTGAGAGTCAGCACCTTCAGGAACTGTACCCCAGTGAGAGTCAGCACCTTCAGGAACAGTACCCCAGTGAGAGATAGCACCCTCAGGAACTGTACCCCAGTGAGAGTCAGCACCTTCAGGAACTATACCCCAGTGAGAGTCAGCACATTCAGGAAATGTACCTCAGTGAGAGTCAGCACCTTCAGGAACAGTACCCCAGTGAGAGTCAGCACCCTCAGGAACTGTACCTCAGTGAGAGTCAGCACCCTCAGGAACTGTACCCCAGTGAGAGTCAGCACCCTCAGGAACTGTACCCCAGTGAGAGTCAGCACCGTCAGGAATTGTACCCCAGTGAGAGTCAGCACCTTCAGGAACTGTACCCCAGTGAGAGTCAGCACCTTCAGGAACTGTACCCCAGTGAGAGTCAGCACCTTCAGGAACTGTACCACAGTGAGAGTCAGCACCGTCAGGAACTGTACCCCAGTGAGAGTCACCACCTTCAGGAACAGGTCCCCAGTGAGAGTCAGCACCTTCAGGAACTGTACCCCAGTGAGCGTCAGTACCATCAGGAATTGTACCCCAGTGACAGTCAGCACCGTCAGGAACTGTACCCCAGTGAGAGTCAGCACCTTCAGGAACAGGTCCCCAGTGAGAGTCAGCACCTTCAGGAACTGTACCCCAGTGAGCGTCAGCACCGTCAGGAATTGTACCCCAGTGACAGTCAGCACCTTCAGGAACTGTACCCCAGTGAGAGTCAGCACCTTCAGGAACTGTACCCCAGTGAGAGTCAGCACCTTCAGGAACTGTACCACAGTGAGAGTCAGCACCTTCAGGAACTGTACCCCAGTGAGAGTCAGCACCTTCAGCAACTGTACCCCAGTGAGAGTCAGCACCTTCAGGAACTGTACCCCAGTGAGAGTCAGCACCTTCAGGATATGTACCCCAGTGAGAGTCAGCACCCTCAGGAACTGTACCCCAGTGAGAGTCAGCACCTTCAGGAACTGTACCCCAGTGAGAGTCAGCACCTTCAGGAACTGTACCCCAGTGAGAGTCAGCACCTTCAGGAACTGTACCCCAGTGAGAGTCAGCACCTTCAGGAACTGTACCCTAGTGAGAGTCAGCACCTTCAGGAACTGTACCCCAGTGAGATTCAGCACCTTCAGGAACTGTACCCCAGTGAGAGTCAGCACCGTCAGGAACTGTACCCCAGTGAGAGTCAGCACCCTCAGGAACTGTACCCCAGTGAGAGTCAGCAGCTTCAGGAAATGTACCCCAGCGAGAGTCAACAACTTCAGGAACAGTACCCCAGTGAGAGTCAGCACCCTCGGGAACAGTACCCCAGTGAGAGTCAGCACCCTCAGGAACTGTACCCCAGTGAGAGTCAGCACCTTCAGGAAATGTATCCCAGTGAGAGTCAGCACCCTCAGGAACTGCACCCCAGTGAGAGTCAGCACCTGCAGGAACTGTACCCCAGTGAGAGTCAGCACCTTCAGGAACAGTACCCCAGTGAGAGTCAGCACCTTCAGGAACTGTAACCCAGTGAGAGTCAGCACTGTCAGGAACTGTACACCATTGAGAGTCAGCACCCTCAGGAACTGTACCCCAGTGAGAGTCAGCACCATCAGGAACAGTACCCCAGTGAGAGTCAGCACCTTCAGAAACAGTACCCCAGTGAGAGTCAGCACCCTCAGGAACTGTACCCCAGTGAGAGTCAGCACCCTCAGGAATTGTACCCCAGTGAGAGTCAGCACCTTCAGGAACTGTACCCCACTGAGAGTCAGCACCTTCAGGAACTGTGCCCCAGTGAGAGTCAGCACCTTCAGGAACTGTACCCCAGTGAGAGTCAGCACCTTCAGGAACTGTACCCCAGTGAGAGTCAGCACCTTCAGGAACAGTACCCCAGTGAGAGTCAGCACCTTCAGGAACTGTACCCCAGTGAGAGTCTGCACCTTCAGGAACTGTACCCCAGTGAGAGTCAGCACCTTCAGGAACTGTACCCCAGTGAGAGTCAGCACCCTCAGGAACAGTACCCCAGTGAGAGTCAGCACCATCAGGAACTGTACCCCAGTGAGAGTCAGCACCCTCAGGAACTGTACCCCAGTGAGAGTCAGCACCCAAAGGAACTGTATCCCAGTGAGAGTCAGCACCCTCAGGAACTGTACCCCAGTGAGAGTCAGCACCGTCAGGAACTGTATCCCAGTGAGAGTCAGCACCTTCAGGAACTGTACCCCAGTGAGAGTCAGCACCTTCAGGAACTGTACCCCAGTGAGAGTCTGCACCTTCAGGAACTGTACCCCAGTGAGAGTCAGCACCCTCAGGAACTGTACCCCAGTGAGAGTCAGCACCTTCAGGAACTGTACCCCAGTGAGAGTCAGCACCTTCAGGAACTGTACCCCAGTGAGAGTCAGCACCTTCAGGAACTGTACCCCAGTGAGAGTCAGCACCTTCAGGAACAGTACCCCAGTGAGAGATAGCACCCTCAGGAACTGTACCCCAGTGAGAGTCAGCACCTTCAGGAACTATACCCCAGTGAGAGTCAGCACATTCAGGAAATGTACCTCAGTGAGAGTCAGCACCTTCAGGAACAGTACCCCAGTGAGAGTCAGCACCCTCAGGAACTGTACCTCAGTGAGAGTCAGCACCCTCAGGAACTGTACCCCAGTGAGAGTCAGCACCCTCAGGAACTGTACCCCAGTGAGAGTCAGCACCGTCAGGAATTGTACCCCAGTGAGAGTCAGCACCTTCAGGAACTGTACCCCAGTGAGAGTCAGCACCTTCAGGAACTGTACCCCAGTGAGAGTCAGCACCTTCAGGAACTGTACCACAGTGAGAGTCAGCACCTTCAGGAACTGTACCCCAGTGAGAGTCAGCACCTTCAGGAACTATACCCCAGTGAGAGTCAGCACATTCAGGAAATGTACCTCAGTGAGAGTCAGCACCTTCAGGAACAGTACCCCAGTGAGAGTGAGCACCTTCAGGAACTGTACCCCAGTGAGAGTCAGCACCGTCAGGAACTGTATCCCAGTGAGAGTCAGCACCTTCAGGAACTGTACCCCAGTGAGAGTCAGCACCGTCAGGAACTGTATCCCAGTGAGAGTCAGCACCTTCAGGAACTGTACCCCAGTGAGAGTCAGCACCGTCAGGAACTGTATCCCAGTGAGAGTCAGCACCTTCAGGAACTGTACCCCAGTGAGAGTCAGTACCTTCAGGAACTGTACCCCAGTGAGAGTCTGCACCTTCAGGAACTGTACCCCAGTGAGAGTCAGCACCCTCAGGAACTGTACCCCAGTGAGAGTCAGCACCTTCAGGAACAGTACCCCAGTGAGAGTCAGCACCCTCAGGAACTGTACCCCAGTGAGAGTCAGCACCGTCAGGAACTGTATCCCAGTGAGAGTCAGCACCTTCAGGAACTGTACCCCAGTGAGAGTCAGCACCTTCAGGAACTGTACCCCAGTGAGAGTCTGCACCTTCAGGAACTGTACCCCAGTGAGAGTCAGCACCCTCAGGAACAGTATCCCAGTGAGAGTCAGCAACTTCAGGAACTGTACCCCAGTGAGAGTCAGCACCTTCAGGAACTGTACCCCAGTGAGAGTCAGCACCCTCAGGAACAGTACCCCAGTGAGAGTCAGCACCCTCAGGAACTGTACCCCAGTGAGAGTCAGCACCCTCAGGAACTGTACCCCAGTGAGAGTCAGCACCCTCAGGAACTGTACCCCAGTGAGAGTCAGCACCCTCAGGAACAGTACCCCAGTGAGAGTCAGCACCCTCAGGAACTGTACCCCAGTGAGAGTCAGCATCCTCAGGAACTGTACCTCAGTGAGAGTCAGCACCTTCAGGAACTGTACCCCAGTGAGAGTCAGCACCTTCAGGAACTGTACCCCAGTGAGAGTCAGCACCTTCAGGAACTGTACCCCAGTGAGAGTCAGCACCTTCAGGAACTGTACCCCAGTGAGAGTCAGCACCTTCAGGAACTGTACCCCAGTGAGAGTCAGCACCTTCAGGAACAGTACCCCAGTGAGAGTCAGCACCCTCAGGAACTGTACCCCAGTGAGAGTCAGCACCTTCAGGAAATGTACTTCAGTGAGAGTCAGCACCTTCAGGAACTGTACCCCAGTGAGAGTCAGCACCTTCAGGAACAGTACCCCAGTGAGAGTCAGCACCGTTAGGAACTGTACCCCAGTGAGAGTCGGCACCCTCAGGAACTGTACCCCAGTGAGAGTCAGCACCCTCAGGAACTGTACCCCAGTGAGAGTCAGCACCCTCAGGAACTGTACCCCAGTGAGAGTCAGCACCTTCAGAAACTGTACCCCAGTGACAGTCAGCACTTTCAGGAACTGTACCCCAGTGAGAGTCAGCACCTTCAGGAACTGTACCCCAGTGAGAGTCAGCACCTTCAGGAACTGTACCCCAGTGAGAGTCAGCACCTTCAGGAACTGTACCCCAGTGAGAGTCAGCACCGTCAGGAACTGTACCCCAGTGAGAGTCAGCACCTTCAGGAACAGGTCCCCAGTGAGAGTCAGCACCTTCAGGAACTGTACCCCAGTGAGCGTCAGCACCGTCAGGAATTGTACCCCAGTGACAGTCAGCACCTTCAGGAACTGTACTCCAGTGAGAGTCAGCACCTTCAGGAACTGTACCCCAGTGAGAGTCAGCACCTTCAGGAACTGTACCACAGTGAGAGTCAGCACCTTCAGGAACTGTACCCCAGTGAGAGTCAGCACCTTCAGGAACTGTACCCCAGTGAGAGTCAGCACCTTCAGGAACTGTACCCCAGTGAGAGTCAGCACCTTCAGGATATGTACCCCAGTGAGAGTCAGCACCTTCAGGATCTGTACCCCAGTGAGAGTCAGCACCCTCAGGAACTGTACCCCAGTGAGAGTCAGCACCCTCAGGAACTGTACCCCAGTGAGAGTCAGCACCTTCAGGGACTGTACCCCAGTGAGAGTCAGCACCTTCAGGAATGTACCCCAGTGAGAGTCAGCACCTTCAGGAACTGTACCCCAGTGAGAGTCAGCACCTTCAGGAACTGTACCCCAGTGAGAGTCAGCACCTTCAGGAACTGTACCCCAGTGAGAGTCAGCACCTTCAGGAACTGTACCCCAGTGAGAGTCAGCACCCTCAGGAACTGTACCCCAGTGAGAGTCAGCACCCTCAGGAACTGTACCCCAGTGAGAGTCAGCACCTTCAGGAACTGTACCCCAGTGAGAGTCAGCACCTTCAGGAACTGTACCCCAGTGAGAGTCAACACCTTCAGGAACTGTACCCCAGTGAGAGTCAGCACCTTCAGGAACTGTACCCCAGTGAGAGTCAGCACCTTCAGGAACTGTACCCCAGTGAGAGTCAGCACCTTCAGGAACTGTACCCCAGTGAGAGTCAGCACCTTCAGGAACTCTACCCCAGTGAGAGTCAGCACCGTCAGCAACTGTACCCCAGTGAGAGTCAGCACCTTCAGGAACTGTACCCCAGTGAGAGTCAGCACCTTCAGGAACTGTACCCCAGTGAGAGTCAGCACCTTCAGGAACTGTACCCCAGTGAGAGTCAGCACCTTCAGGAACTGCACCCCAGTGAGAGTCAGCACCTTCAGGAACTGTACCCCAGTGAGAGTCAGCACCTTCAGGAACTGTACCCCAGTGAGAGTCAGCACCTTCAGGAACTGTACCCCAGTGAGAGTCAGCACCTTCAGGAACTGTACCCCAGTGAGCATCAGCACCTTCAGGAACTGTACCCCAGCGAGAATCAAAGGTTTCTTGATGAAACATGGGATGTGCAGGATGAAAAGCTCAGTAAACAACACTGATTTCATACCTTTATTTCAACACGTGTGAAGGTTTAGCAGAGAATTGCAGCAGGTATTATTTGGGGTTTAAGACCCCTCAAATATTCCACTAAGGATTACAGATTTCACTAACTAGACAGATTCTGAGCATTTGGAAAGCATTGCCCTTCAAACACTCCCAGGGCAGGTACAGCACGGGTTAAATACAGAGTAAAGCTCCCTCTGCAGTATCCCATCAAACACTCCCAGGGCAGGTACAGCAAGTGTTAGATACAGAGTAAACCTCTCTCTACACTGTCCCATCAAACACTCCCAAGGCAGGTACAGCAAGTGTTAGATACAGAGTAAAGCTCCCTCTACACTGTCCCATCAAACACTCCCAGGGCAGGTACAGCATGGGTTAGATTCAGAGTAAAGCTCCCTCTACACTGTCCCATCAAACACTCCCAGGGCAGCGACAGCACGGCTTAGATACAGAGTAAAGCTCCCTCTAAACTTTTCCATCAAACACTCCCGGGGCAGGTACAGCACAGGTTAGATACAGAGTAAAGCTCCCTCCACACTTTCCCATCAAACACTCGCAGGGCAGGTACAGCATGGGTTAGATACAGAGTAACGCTCCCTCTACACTGTCCCATCAAACACTCCCAGGGCAGGTACAGCAATGGGTTAGATACAGAGTAATGCTCCGTCTACACTGCCCCATCAAACACTCCCAGGGCAGGTACAGCACGGGGTTAGATAGAATAAATCTCCCTCTACATTGTCCCATCAAGCACTCCGAGGGCAGCTGCAGCACAGGGTTAGATTCGGAGTAAAGCTCCCTCTACACTGTCCCATCAAACACACCCAGGGCAGGTACAGCACGGGTTAGATACAAAGGAAAGCTCTCTCTACACTGTCCCATCAAACACTCCCAGGGCAGGTACAGCACGGGTTAGATACAGAGCAAAGCTCCCTCTACACTGTCCCATCAAACACTCCCGGGGCAGGTACAGCACGGGTTAGATACAGAGCAAAGCTCCCTCTACACTGTCCCATCAAGCACTCCGAGGGCAGATACAGCCCGGGTTAGATACAGAGTAAAGCTCCCTCTACCCTGTCCCATCAAACACTCCAGGGCCGGTACAGGACGGGTTAGATACAGAGTAAAGCTCCCTCTACACTGTCCCATCAAACACTCCCAGGGCAGGTACAGCATGGGTTAGATACAGAGTAAAGCTCCCTCTACACTGTCCCATCAAACACTCCCAGGGCAGGTACAGCATGGGTTAGATACAGAGTAAAGCTCCCTCTACCCTGTCCAATCAAACACTCCAGGGCCGGTACAGGACGGGTTAGATACAGAGTAAAGCTCCCTCTACACTGTCCCATCAAACACTCCCAGGGCAGGTACAGCATGGGTTAGATACAGAGTAAATCTCCCTCTACACTGTCCCATCAAACACTCCCAGGGCAGGTACAGCACGAGTTAGATGCAGAGTAAAGCTCCCTCTACACTGTCCCATCAACAGCTCCCAGGGCATATACAGCATGGGTTAGATACAGAGTAAATCTCCCTCTACACTGTCCCATCAAACACTCCGAGGGCAGATACAGCACGAGTTAGATACAGAGTAAAGCTCCCTCGACACTGTCCCATCACACACCCGCGGGGCACGTACAGCATGAGTTAGATACAGAGTAAAGCTCCCTCTACACTGTCGCATCAAACACACCCAGGGCAGGTACAGCATGGGTTAGATACAGAGTAAAGCTCCCTCTACACTGTCCCATCAAACACTCCCAGGGCAGGTACAACAAGGGTTAGATACAGAGTAAAGCTCCCTCTACACTGTCGCATCAAACACACCCAGGGCAGGTACAGCATGGGTTAGATACAGAGTAAAGCTCCCTCTACACTGTCCCATCAAACACTCCCAGGGCAGGTACAGCACAGGTTAGATACAGAGTAAAGCTCCCTCTACACTGTCCCATCAAACACTCCCGGGGCAGGTACAGCATGGGTTAGATACAGAGTAAAGCTCCCTCTACACTGTCCCATCAAACACTCCCAGGGCAGGTACAGCATGGGTTAGATACAGAGTAAAGCTCCCTCTACACTGTCCCATCAAACACTCCCAGGGCAGGTACAGCATGGGTTAGATACAGAGTAAAGCTCCCTCTGCACTGTCCCATCAAACACTCCCAGGGCAGGTACAGCACAGGTTAGATACAGAGTAATGCTCCCTCTACACTGTCCCATCAAACACTCCCAGGGCAGGTACAGCACGGGTTAGATACAGAGTAAAGCTCCCTCTACACTGTCCCATCAAACACTCCCAGGGCAGGTACAGCACGGGTTAGATACTGAGTAAAGCTCCCTCTACACTGTCCCATCAAACACTCCCAGGGCAGGTACAGCACAGGTTAGATACAGAGTAAAGCTCCCTCTACACTGTCCCATCAAACACCCCCAGGGCAGGTACAGCATGGGTTAGATACAGAGTAAAGCTCCCTCTACACTGTCCCATCAAACACTCCCAGGGCAGGTACAGCACGGGTTAGATACAGAGTAAAGCTCCCTCTACACTGTCCCATCAAACACTCCCAGGGCTGGTACAGCACGGGTTAGATACTGAGTAAAGCTCCCTCTACACTGTCCCATCAAACACTCCCAGGGCAGGTACAGCATGGGTTAGATACAGAGTAAAGCTCCCTCTACACTGTCCCATCAAACACTCCCAGGGCAGGTACAGCACGGGTTAGATACAGAGTAAAGCTCGCTCTACACTGTCCCCATCAAACACTCCCAGGGCAGGTACAGCACGGGTTAGATACTAAGTAAAGCTCCCTCTACACTGTCCCATCAAACAATCCCAGGGCAGGTACAGCACGGGTTAGATACAGAGTAAAGCTCCCTCTACACTGTCCCATCAAACACTCCCAGGGCAGGTACAGCACGGGTTAGATACAGAGTAAAGCTCCCTCTACACTGTCCCATCAAACACTCCCGGGGCAGGTACAGCATGGGTTAGATACAGAGTAAAGCTCCCTCTACACTGTCCCATCAAGCACTCCCAGGGCAGGTACAGCATGGGTTAGATACAGAGTAAAGCTCCCTCTACACTGTCCCATCAAACACTCCCAGGGCAGGTACAGCATGGGTTAGATACAGAGTAAAGCTCCCTCTACACTGTCCCATCAAACACTCCCAGGGCAGGTACAGCACAGGTTAGATACAGAGTAATGCTCCCTCTACACTGTCCCATCAAACACTCCCAGGGCAGGTACAGCACGGGTTAGATACAGAGTAAAGCTCCCTCTACACTGTCCCATGAAACACTCCCAGGGCAGGTACAGCACGGGTTAGATACTGAGTAAAGCTCCCTCTACACTGTCCCATCAAACACTCCCAGGGCAGGTACAGCATGGGTTAGATACAGAGTAAAGCTCCCTCTACACTGTCCCATCAAACACTCCCAGGGCAGGTACAGCACGGGTTAGATACAGAGTAAAGCTCGCTCTACACTGTCCCCATCAAACACTCCCAGGGCAGGTACAGCATGGGTTAGATACTAAGTAAAGCTCCCTCTACACTGTCCCATCAAACAATCCCAGGGCAGGTACAGCACGGGTTAGATACAGAGTAAAGCTCCCTCTACACTGTCCCATCAAACACTCCCAGGGCAGGTACAGCACGGGTTAGATACTAAGTAAAGCTCCCACTACACTGTCCCATCAAACACTCCCAGGGCAGGTACAGCACGGGTTAGATACTAAGTAAAGCTCCCTCTACACTGTCCCATCAAACACTCCCGGGGCAGGTACAGCACGGGGTTATATACAGAGTAAAGCTCCCTCTACACTGTCCCGTCAAACACTCCCAGGGCAGGTACAGCATGGGTTAGATACAGAGTAAAGCTCCCTCTATACTGTCCCATCAAACACTCCCAGGGCAGGTACAGCACGGGTTAGATACAGAGTAAAGCTCCCTCTACACTGTCCCATCAAACACTCCCAGGGCAGGTACAGCACGGGGTTATATACAGAGTAAAGCTCCCTCTACACTGTCCCGTCAAACACTTCCAGGGCAGGTACAGCATGGGTTAGATACAGAGTAAAGCTCCCTCTACACTGTCCCATCAAACACTCCCAGGGCAGGTACAGCACGGGTTAGATACAGAGTAAAGCTCCCTCTACACTGTCCCATCAAACACTCCCAGGGCAGGTACAGCACGGGGTTATATACAGAGTAAAGCTCCCTCTACACTGTCCCATCAAACACTCCCAGGGCAGGTACAGCATGGGTTAGATACAGAGTAAAGCTCCCTCTACACTGTCCCATCAAACAGTCCCAGGGCTGCTACAGCACGGGTTAGATACAGAGTAAAGCTCCCTCTACACTGTCCCATCAAACACTCCCAGGGCAGGTACAGCACGGGTTAGATACAGAGTAAAGCTCCCTCCACACTGTCCCATCAAACACTCCCAGGGCAGGTACAGCACGGGTTAGATACAGAGTAAAGCTCCCTCTACACTGTCCCATCAAACACTCCCAGGGCAGGTACAGCACGGGTTAGATACAGAGTAAAGCCGAATATCACGTGTTGCTGCGTAGCATGTTCTCTGCCTAATTAGAAGGCAGCTTTTCGATCTGCTTGACACGCGCTAAGCAGGCTGCCTCCTGGATGGCCCATTGCTCCTGGGTCAGATCTCTGGGATCCTCATACAGGACCTTGTTGTAGAGCTGATTGATCCGTATTTCTTCGAACTGCATCTTCACCTGTTTACATCTTGAGGAAAAGCTTTCCCAATTCTGTCGGAAACAGAGCAAAGGTGAGCAGAGACAACAGCGGGGCTTCTCGCACCCCTCCCCCCACTCCCCATTACACAGGGAAGCCCCAGCGTGGGAACATCAGTATGAGTTGGGGTAACACGAGGACAATCCCACCAGAGAGGGAGTTACACCTGCAGAATCCCATCAGAGGGGGAATAACACCTGGACAATCCCATCAGAGGGGTAGTAACACCTGGACAATCCCATCAAAGAGGTAGTTACATTTGGACAATCCCATCAGAAAGAGGGAGTTACACCTGGACAATCCCATCAGAGAGGGAGTTACACCTGGAGAATCCCATCAAAGAGGGAGTTACACCTGGACAATCCCCTCAGAGAGGGAGTAACACCTGGACATTCCCATCAGAGAGGGTGTAACACTGGAAAATCGCATCAAAGAGGGAGTTACACCTGGACAATTCCATCAGTGGGCGAGTAACGCCTGGAGAATCCCATCAGAGAGGTAGTTACACCTGGAGAATCCCATCAGAGAGGGAGTTACACCTGGAGAATCCCATCAGAGAGGGAGTTACACCTGCAGAATCCCATCAGAGAGCGGGAGTTACATCTGGACAATCCCATCAGAGAGGGAGTAACACCTGGGCAATCCCATCAGAGAGGGAGTTACATCTGGTCTATCCCATCAGAGGGGGGGTAACACCTTGACAATCCCACCTTAGAGGGAGTTACATCTGGACAATCCCATCAAAGAGGCAGTTAGATCTGGTCTATCCCATCAGAGGGGGAATAACACGATGAAGGAGTGGCCGATATATTTCCAAGTCAGGATGGTGTGTGACTTGGAGGGGAACTTGGAGGAGGTGGTGTTCCCATGCGCCTGCTGCCCTCGTCCTTCTAGGTGGAAGAGGTCGCGGGTTTGGGAGCTGCTGCCGAAGAATCCTTGGCAAGTTGCTGCAGTGCATCTTGTAGACGGTACACACTGCAGCCACGGGGCGCCGGTGGTGGAGGGAGTGAATGTTTAAGGTGGTGGATGGGGTGCCAATCAAGGGGGCTGCTTTGTCCTGGATGGTGTCGAGCTTCGAGTGTTGTTGGAGCTGCACTCATCCAGGCAAGTGGAGAGTATTCCATCACACTCCTGACTTGTGCCTTGTAGTCATGTCTGCAAGGTACTAATTATGGATATGACCCCAGGCCCCAAAGGGTTCAGAGGTCAGTATCTGACCCATTGGCCCTTTCCAGAGACGGGAGACCTTCATCCCCTCTGTCTTGACCACCCCTGTCCCAGAGATTTGAGAGGTCAGTGTCTGACCCACTGCTCTCTCCCATCGGAGAGAGAGGAAACATCTCCTTCGTTCCCTATGGTGCAGCTCCCTAACTCCATGTCCGATATAAGCAGTCAAAGTTCCTACCTCCTCAGCCTTCTTGACGTTTTTCAATAAGCCGGGGTCCTGGCTATTCAAAAGAATCAGGACCTTTCTCCATTCTTGCTTTCGCTCCTGAAGTTTGGATCCAACTTTGTCCAGGAAACGGATGATTTCCTGGAGCACTGCCCCAGCCTGGCCCAGATACTGGGAAATCGATTTCAGATTGGTGAAGAGGTCAGGGTTTTGTTCCAGGTGGAAATCGAGCATATGGTTCGGTTCTAAACTCCAGCCAGCCACAACTAATGCAAGGAGAGAGAGGAGAGTGGTGTAAGGCACAAGGCACAAGACTATAATCAATAGCCACTTGTGTTAAAGCACTCCAACCTTCTAATAACCTTCCTCCTGAAAACATTAGGAACAGGAGGCCATTCGGCCCGTCGGACTTGCTCCGCCATTCAATTAGACTGCGGCTGATCTGTACCTCGACTCCATTTCCCCACCTTTGAGCCACAGCCCTCGATAGCCTGTGGTCAGGATTTGGAACACACTGCCTGACAGGGGGTTGGATACAGATTCAATAGCAGCCTTCAAAAGGGAATTGGATAAATACTCGAAGGCGAAACAATTGCAGTGATATGGGGGAAAGAGCGGAGGGGTGGGACTGACTGGATTGCTCCTGGAATGAGCTGGCACAGCCTCGATGGGCCGAATGGCCTCCTCCTGTGCTGTACCGTTCTATGGGTCTGTAGCCTTACCCAACAAAAAATCTATCCACCTCGGTCCTGAAAGCTTCCAGTGACTCCCCCAGCATCCACAGCCTTTTGCGGGGAGAGAGTTCCTGATTTCCACTAACCCTTTGAGTTAAGAACTTCCTGACATCACCCCTGCACGGCCTGGCTCCAATTTTATGGATTATGTCCCCCTTGTTCTGGACTCCCCCCACCAGAGGAAATAGGTTTTTTTCTATTCATTTATGGGATGTGGGTGTCGCTGGCAAGGCCAGCATTTATTGCCCATCCCTAGTTGCCCTTGAGAAGGTGGTGGTGAGCCGCCTTCTTGAACCGCTGCAGTCCGTGTGGTGAAGGTACTCCCACAGTGCTGTTAGGGAGGGAGTTCCAGGATTTTGACCCAGCGACGATGAAGGATCGGCGATATATTTCTAAGTCAGGATGGTGTGTGACTTGGAGGGGAACTTGGAAGTGGTGGTGTTCCCATGCGCCTGCTGCCCTTGACCTTCTAGGTGAAAGAGGTCGCGGGTTTGGGAGGTGCTGCCGAAGAAGCCTTGGCGAGTTGCTGCAGTGCATCTTGTAGATGGTACACACTGCAGCCACGGTGCGCCGGTGGTGGAGGGAGTGAATGTTTAAGGTGGTGGATGGGGTGCCAATCAAGTGGGCTGCTTTGTCCTGGATGGTGTCGAGCTTCTTGAGTGTTGTTGGAGCGGCACTCATCCAGGCAAGTGGAGAGTATTCCATCACACTCCTTACTTGTGCCTTGTAGATGTTGGAAAGACTTTGGGAAGTCAGGAGGTGAGACACTCGCTGCAGAATACCTAGCCTCTGACCTGCTCTTGTAGCCACAGTATTTATGTGGCTGGCCCAGTTAAGTTTCTGGTCAATGGTGACCCCTCAGGATGTTGATGGTGGGGGATTCGGTGATGGTAATGCCATTGAATGTCAAGGGGCGGTGGTTAGACTCTCGCTTGTTGGAGATAGTCATTGCCTGGCACTTGTGTGGCGCGAATGTTACCTGTATCCGTTGTTGCTCCGTATCTACCCCTACCGATCCTTTTAACATTTTAAACATCTCGATTAGCTCATCCCTCAATCTTTTATACTCGAGGGACTACAAACCTAGTTCATGCAACCTTTTCCCCATAATTTAACCCTCTAATTTGTAGGCATCATTCTGGTGAATCCACTCCAAGGGCCAATACATCCTTCCTGAGGAGCGGTGTCCAGAACAGAACGCAGTGCTCCAGATGGGGTCTCGCCAGAGCTCTGTACAACAGAAGCACAACTTCCAGCCCTTTGTATTCCAGTCCCCTCGAGAAAAAGTCCAACATCCCATTAGCCTTTTCCATTGCTTTCTGTACCTGCCCACTGGTTTTAGTGATTTATACACTTGGACTCCCAGCCCATCAGAGGATCAGAGGGACCTTGGTGTGCATGTACATAGATCCCTGAAGGCAGCAGGACAGGTAGATAAGGTGGTTAAAAAGGCATATGGGATACTTGCCTTCATTAGCCGAGGCATAGAATATAAGAGCAGGGAGGTTATGATGGAGCTGTACAAAATGCTGGTTAGGCCACAGCTGGAATACTGTGTGCAGTTCTGGTCGCCACACTATAGGAGGGATGTGATTGCATTGGCGAGGGTGCAGAGGAGATTCACCAGGATGTTACCTGGGCTGGAGCGCTTCAGCTATGAAGAGGGACTGGACAGGCTGGGGTTGTTTTCCTTAGAGCAGAGAAGGCCGAGGGGGGACCTGATTGAGGTATACAAAATTATGAGGGGCATAGATAGGGTAGATAGAAAGGAACTTTTCCCCTTAGTAGAGGGGTCAATAACAAGGGGGCATAGATTCAAGATAAGGGGCAGGAGGTTTAGAGGGGATTTGAGGAAAAACTTTTTCACCCAGAGGGTGGTTGGAATCTGGAACTCTCTGCCTGAAAGGGTGGTAGAGGCAGGAACCCTCACAACATTCAAGAAGCATTTAGATGAGCACTTGAAATGCCATTGCATACAAGGCTACGGACAAAGCGCTGGAAAATGGGATTAGAATAGACAGAGCTTGATGGCCGGCGCAGGCACGATGGGCCGAAGGGCCTCTATCCAGTTCCTAACTTCACGCCATTTAGAAAACACCCTGATCTACCTTTCTTGGGTTCAAAGTGGATGACCACGAACTTGCCCACATTGAACTCCATTTGCCAGTTTTGCCCACTCACTTAATCGGTCTATGCCCCTTTTTTTAAACCTGCTGATCCCATCTGAACTACTTCCTGGGCCTCCTAACTTAATGTCTTCTGCAAACTTGGATATACCACTCTCTATTTCTTCATCCAAGTCACTGATAAATATGGCAGACGGCACAAAGCTGGGTGGGCGTGTGTGCTGTGAGGAGGATGCCGAGAAACTCCAGGATGATTTGGACAGGTTGGGTGATTGGGCAGATGCATGGCAGATGCAGTATAATGTGGATAAATGCGAGGTTATCCACTTCGGTGGCAAAAACAGGAAGACAGATTATTATCTGAACGGCAATAGATTGGGAAAAGGGGAAGTGCAACGAGACCTGGGTGTCCTTGTGCACCAGTCGCTGAAGGTAAGCATGCAGGTGCAGCAGGCGGTTAAGAAGGCAAATGGTATGTTGGCCTTCATAGCGAGAAGATTCGAGTACAGGAGCAAGGATGTCTAGCGGCAGTTGTACAGGGCCTTGGTGAGACCACACCTTGAGTATTGTGTGCAATTTTGGTCGCCTTATCTGAGGAAGGATGTTCTTACCATGGAGGGAGTGCAGCGAAGATTCACCAGACTGATACCTGGGATGGCAGGAATGACGTATGAGGAGAGATTGGGTCGATTAGGCTTATATTCGCTAGAGTTTAGAAGAATGAGAGTGGATCTCATTGAAGCTTATAAAATTCTAACAGGACTGGACAGACTGGATGCAGGAAGGATGCTCCCGATGGCGGGGGAGTCCAGAACCACGGGTCACAGTCTAAGGATAAGGGGTAAGCCATTTAGGAGAGAGATGAGGAGGAATTTCTTCACCCAGAGAGTGGTGAACCTGTGGAATTCTCTACCACGCAAGGCAGAGGAGGCCAGTTCATTAAATATATTCAAGAAGGAGTTGGATATATTTCTTAAAGCTAAAGGGATCAAGGGGTATGGGGAGAAAGCAGGGACCGGGTACTGAACTTGGATGATCAGCCATGATCTCATTAAATGGCGGAACAGGATCGAGGGCCGAATGGCCTACTCCTGCTCCTATCTTCTATGTTCCTATGAAAAGCCGAGGCCTCACTGCAGATGCCTGATGGGACATCACTTGCCAATCTGAAGTACGTACCCTTTATTCCCCACTGTCCGTCTCCCAACCAATTTCCAACTCTACCTCCAATTCTGTGCTTTCTCTCTCGTGTTTACTAATAAACTCTTGTGCGGTACCTTATCGAATGCCTTCTGGAAGTCCATATAGATAACACCCATCGACACTCCCTGATCTACCTGATTAGTGACCTAGATCAGGCAGACATGACTTCCCCTGAACAAAGCCATGTTGGCTCTCTCTGATCAGCTTGTATTTGTTCAAATGCTCACCCATTCTATCCCACAAGACAGATCGATAAGGCCTGTAGTTACCGGATTTCTTGCTCGGTTAACTGCCCCACTGAAATGGCCACTCGGTTTGTATCAAACCCCATTAAAAAAAAGTACAATCCTTCACCTCACAGACTGCAGCGGTTCAAGAAGGCGGCTCACCACCCACCACCTTCTCGAGGGCAACTAATGGACGGGCAATAAATGCCGGCCTTGCCAGCGATGCCCACATCCTGTGAATAAATTTTCTTTTTTTTAAAAGGTAGCTAGGAAGTGGCAGACACAGTTGAATGGAAGGTAGCATAGTGGTTATGTTACTGGACTAGTAATCCGCGAGACATGAATTCAAATCCCACCACTGTAGCCAGGGAATTTAAATTCAGTTAATTAAATAAATCTGGAATGAAAAAGCTAGGGTCAGTAATGAAACTACCGGATTGTCATTAAAAAAAAAAAAACATTTGGTTCACGAATGTCCTTTAGGGAAGGAAATCTGCCGTCCTTATCCGGTCTGGCCTATAGGTGACTCCAGACCCACAGCAATGTGGTTGACTCTTAACTGCTCTCTGAAATGGCAGCTCGCCACCACCCTCTCAAGGGCAACTAGGGATGGGCAATAAAGGCTGGCCTTGCCAGCGACACCCACATCCCATAAACGAATAAAAAAAAAAGTGAGGTTGGCCATTTTGGAGTGAAAAGAACACTGGCAGGATCTGTCTGAGAGTGAAGGTGCCCAGGCGGGGGGGTGACCGAATTTAAAATCAAGGTGGTGACACTGAATGTGTATAAGACGTTGGTTGGGACTAGTGCGTGGAATTCTGCTACCCCCTTACCTTGATTATCAACAACAACCTCTTGTATAGCACGTTTAACATAGTAAAACATCCCAAGGCGCTGCACAGGAGCGTTCTCAAACAAAATTTGGCATCGAGAAACATAGAAAAATAGGAGCAGGAGAAGGCCATTCGGCCCTTCGAGCCTGCTCCGCCATTCAATATGATCATGGCTGATCCTCTATCTCAATACCATATTCCCGCTCTCTCCCCATACCACTTGATGCCTTTTGTGTCCAGAAATCTATCTATCTCCTTCTTAAATACATTCAGTGACTTGGCCTCCACAGCCTTCTGTGGTAGAGAATTCCACAGGTTCACCACCCTCTGAGAAATAAAACTTCAAATCATTCTCCAACATACCAGAATTTTTAATTCGAACTACTTCTTTCCACTCAGCCTGATGCTTCACATCCAACGTCGACCATCTAAAAAGTGAGAGAGAAATCAGAGAAAGACTTCTATACACATACACAGTGAATGAGAGAAACCCCATCGCATACAGTAAGTAAACCCCCCCGCGATGGGGCACCCCAAGCGGAGAGACCCGGCGATGGGGCACCCCAAGCGGAGAGACCCGGCGATGGGGCACCCCAATCGGACAGTCCCGGCGATGGGGCACCCCAATCGGACAGTCCCAGCGATGGGACACCCCAATCTGAGAGACCCGGCGATGGGACACCCCAATCAGAGAGACCCAATGATGGGAGACCCCAATCAGACAGTCCAGGGGATGGGAGACACAAATCGGAGAGACCTGGCAATGGGAGACCCCAATCGGAGAGTTCCGGCGATGGGAAACCCCAAACGGACAGTCCCGGCGATGGGACACCCCAATGGAGAGGCCCAGCGATGGGACACCCCAATCAGAGAGTCCCGGCGATGGGACACCCCAATCGACCATCTGAAAAGTGAGAGAGAAATCAGAGAAAGGCTTCTATACACATACACAGTGAATGAGAGAAACCCCATCGCATACAGTAAGCAAACCCCGTGATGGGACACCTTAATCGGAGAGACCCGGCGATGGGACGTCTCAATCGGACAGTCCTGGCGATGGGACACCTCAATCGGAGAGACCTGGCGATGGGACACCCCAATCGGAGCGACCCGGCGATGGGACTCCCCAATCGGACAGTCCCGGCGATGGGACACACCAATCGGACAGTACCGACAATGGGACACACCAATCGGAGAGACCCGGCAATGGGGGACCCCAAACGGACTGACCCAGTGATGGGAGACCCCAATCGGACAGTCCCAGCGATGGGCCACCCCAATCTGAGAGACCTGGTGATGGGACACCCCAATCGGACAGTCCCGGCGATGGGACCAACAATCAGACAGTCCCGGCGATGGGACAACCCAATCGGAGAGACCCGGCGATGGGGGACACCAATCTGACAGACCCGGTGACGGGACACACCAATCGGACAGTCCCGGCGATGGGACACCCCAATCGGACAGTCCCGGCGATGGGACACCCCAATCGGACAGTCCCGGCGATGGGACACCCCAATCGGACAGTCCCGGCGATGGGACACCCCAATCGGACAGTCCTGGCGATGGGACACCCCAATCGGACAGTCCCGGTGATGGGAGACCCCAATCGGACAGTCCCGGCAATGGGACACCCCAATCGGAGAGACCTGGCGATGGTAGACCCCAATCGGAGATACCCGGTGATGGGACACCCCAATCGGACAGTCCGGCGATGGGACACCCCAATTGGAGAGACCCGGCGATGGACACCCCAATCAGAGAGACCCGATGATGGGTGACCCCAATCAGACAGTCCAGGCGATGGGAGACCCAAATTGGAGAGACCTGGCAATGGGAGACCCCAATCGGAGAGTTCCGGCGATGGGAAACCCCAAACGGACAGTCCCGGCGATGGGACACCCCAGTGGAGAGACCCAGCAATGGGACACCCCAATCAGAGAGCCCCGGCGATGGGACACCCCAATCGGACAGCCCCGGCGATGGGACACCCCAATCGAAAAGTCCAGGCGATGGGACACCCCAATCGGAGAGACCCAGCGATGGGACACCCCAATCGCACAGTCCCGGCGATGGGACACACCAATCAGAGAGACCCGGCGATGGGACACCCCAATCGAGCAGTCCCGGCGATGGGACACACCAATCGGAGAGACCCGGCAATGGTACACCCCAATCGGACAGTCCCGGCAATGGGACACCCCAATCAGAGAGACCCGGCGATGGGGGACCCCAATCGGAGAGACCCGGCGATGGTACACCCCAATCGGACAGTCCCGGCAATGGGACACCCCAATCAGAGAGACCCGGCGATGGGACACCCCAAACGGAGAGACCCGGCGATGGGACACCCCAATTGGAGAGGCACGGCGATGGGACACCCCAATCGGAGAGACACGGCGATGGGACACCCCAATCAGAAAGACCCGTCGATGGGACACCCCAATCAGAGAGACCCGGCGATGGGACACCCCAATCGGACAGTCCCGGCGATGAGACACCCCAATCAGAAAGACCCGTCGATGGGACACCCCAATCAGAGAGACCCGGCGATGGGAGACCCAAATTGGAGAGTCCCGGCGATGGGACACCCCAATCGGAGAGACCCGGCGATGGGACACCCCAATCGAAAAGTCCAGGCGATGGGACCAACAATCAGACAGTCTCGGCGATGGGACACCCCAATCAGACAGTCCCGGCAATGGGACAACCCAATCGGTGAGACCCGGTGATGGGGGACCCCAATCGGACAGACCCAGCGATGGGAGAAACCCAATCGGACAGTCCCAGCGATGGGACACCCCAATCGGACAGTCTCGACGATGGGAGACCCCAAACGGACAGTCCAGGCGATGGGAGACCCAAATCGGAGAGACCTGGCAATGGGACACCCCAATGTAGAGGCCCGGCGATGGGACACCCCAATCGGAAAGTCCCGGCGATGGGAGAAACCCAATCGGAGAGACCCGATGATGGAAGACCCCAATCAGACAGTCCAGGCGATGGGAGACCCCAATCAGACAGTCCAGGCGATGGGAGACCCAAATCGGAGAGACCTGGCAATGGGACACACCAATGCAGAGGCCCGGTGATGGGACGCCCCAATCGGAGAGTCCCGGCGATGGGACACCCCAATTGGACAGCCCCGGCGATGGGACACCCCAATCGAAAAGTCCAGGCGATGGGACACCCCAATCGGAGAGACCCAGCGATGGGACACCCCAATCGAAAAGTCCGGGCAATGGGACACCCCAATCAGAGAGACCCGGCGATGGGACACCCCAATCAGAGGGACCCGGCGATGGGACACCCCAATCAGAGGGACCCGGCGATGGGACACCCCAATCAGACAGTCCCAGCGATGGGACACCCCAATCAGAGGGACCCGGCGATGGGACACCCCAATCGGGCAGTCCCGGCGATGGGACACCCCAATCGGACAGTCCCGGCGATGGGACACCCCAATCGGAGAGATCTGGCGATGGGCCACCCCAATCGAAGAGACCCGGCGATGGGACACCCCAATCGGGCAGTCCCGGCGATGGGACACCCCAATCGGGCAGTCCCGGCGATGGGACACCCCAATCGGACAGTCCCGGCGATGGGACACACCAATCAGACAGACCCAGCGATGGGACACAACAATCGGAGAGATCTGGCGATGGGCCACCCCAATCGGAGAGACCCGGCGATGGGACAATCAAATCGGAGAGACTCGGCAATGGGAGACCCCAATCGGAGAGACCCGGCAATGGTACACCCCAATCAGAGAGATTTGGAGATAGGAGACCCAAATCGGAGAGACCCGGCGATGGGACACCCAAATCGGAAAGACCCGGCGATGGGACACCACAATCGGAGAGACCCGGCGATGGGACACCCCAATCGGAGAGACCCGGCGATGGGACACCCCAATCGGAGAGACCCGATGATGGGATACCCCAATCAGACAGTCCAGGCGATGGGAGACCCAAATCGGAGAGACCTGGAATGGGAGACCCCAATCGGAGAGTCCCGGTGATGGGAGACCCCAAATGGACAGTCCTGGATATGGGACACACCAATGGAGAGGCCCGGCGATGGGACACCCCAATCAGACAGCCCCGGCGATGGGACACCCCAATCGAAAAGTCCAGGCAATGGGACACCCCAATCGGAGAGACTCAGCGATGGGACACCCCAATCGGACAGTCAATTCAATTCAATTCAATTCAAATCACTTTATTGGCATGATAAGGTACATCTTATGTTGCCAAAGCATCGAAAAACATTTATGGTTGAGCACATAAACGCAGATCTATTCATACAGTGTATAAACAGATATATCCCTGAGTGTATAAATATACATTCGTATAATTTGTATATACTCTTTTCTTAGGTTTACTGGTTGTCCCTCTGTTTATGGCAAGCTGTAACATAGTGTGCCGCCAGTGTTACACAGTTTCTCTCTTCCCCTAGTAGGTATGGGAGTTTTTGGTCGTCATTCAAATTTCTGAATTCAGGGCATATTTGTGTGAATTTTTGGTAGAAATTCTCCCTGATGCCCTGATATTTTCCACAAGCTGTGAGGAAGTGCATCTCTGTCTCCACCACTCCCTGACTGCAGTGAGAGCATATCCTGTCCTCTCTTGGCAGCCGGGTCTGTCTGTGTCTGCCTTTTTCGATCGCCAGGCTATGTTCACTAAGTCTGTACCTTGTCAAGGTTTTTCTCAGTTTGCTATCCTTTACCATGGTCAGGTATTCAGCCATGTTGTATTGTCTGTTTAGGGCCAAGTAGCAATTGAGTTTGTTTTGGGTTTTTGTTGTTTCTGCCCAATATGACAGGTATTTTTCCTTTTGCTTAGTGACAATTGTGTTGGGTCGAATTCTCTGTGCTACGATGTCACTGTCCTGGGGCTGGTTAATTTTAGTAGTGTTAGTGGTTGCTTCACTGAGTCCCAGGACTAGTTGACTGAGGGTATTCTTCTTTATGGTCCTCTCTTGGCATTTCAAGGCTTCGTAATGATAGCAGTGGGGGTTGCTCATTTTTAGGTGTTTCCAAAATTTGGTGGCTCTTTTTTGGATAGTGATTATTAATGGATATTGGCCTAGTTCTGCCCTGCATGCATTGTTTACGGTTTTCCTTTGAGTCCGGAGGATACTTTTACAGAATTCTGCATGTAGGATCTCAATTGGGTGTTTGTCCCATTTTGCAAATTCTTGTTGTGTTAGCGGTCCCCACACCTCACTGCCATAGAGTGCAATTGGTTCAATTACTGATTTGAAAATTTTGAGCCAAATGCTAATTGGGATTTCTATTTGGATTGATCTTTTAATGGCATAGAAAGCCCTTCTAGCTTTCTCTTTCAGTTCATTCACAGCCAGATGAAAATTTCCCGTAGAGCTGATTTTTATGCCCAAGTATGTGTAGTTAGTGGTTTGTTCGATTTTAGTTGTTCCTAGTGTGAAATTTATTCTGGGTCCCTGATGTCTGGATCTTTGCTGGAACACAAGGACTTTGGTTTTTTGGGGGTTTATTGTCAGGGCCCAAGTCTGACAGAATGACTGCAGCAGATCCAGGTTCTGCTGTAGACCCTCCTTAGTTGGTGACAGCAGAACCAGGTCGTCTGCATAGAGGAGGAATTTAACCTTGGATTCATATAGGGTGAGGCCGGGTGCTGTAGATTGTTCAAGTAGTTTTGCCAATTCATTTATGTAAATATTAAAGAGTGTCGGTGAGATTGGCGAGCCCTGCGTCACACCACGCCCCTGTGGGAAGTATTTTGTTTGTTTGTCTCCAATTTTAACTGCACATTTATTGTTTGTATACATTGATTTAATTACATCATATGTTTTTCCCCCTACACCACTTTCAATACGTTTCAAGAATAGACCATCGTGCCAGATGGAATCGAAAGCCTTCTGGAAATCTATAAAGCAGGCAAAAATTTTGCTTTTGTTTTGATGAACATGTTTGTCAATTAGGGTCTGTAGGGTGAAGATATGACCTGATGTTCTATAGTTTCAGAGAGGCCCGGCGATGGGACACACCAATCGGAGAGATCTGGCGATGGGACACCCCAATCAGACAGACCCGGCGATGGGACACCCCAATCGGAGAGACCCGGCGATGGGGGACCCCAAACGGACTGACCCGGTGATGGGAGACCCCAATCGGAGAGTCCCAGCGATGGGACACCCCAATCGGAGAGACCCGGCGATGGGACAACCCAATCAGAGAGTCCCGGTGATGGGACACCCCAATCGGACAGTCCCGGCAATGGGACACACCAATCGGAGAGACCCGGTGATGAGAGACGCCTAATCGGACCGTCCCGGCGATGGGGCACCCCAATCGGACAGTCCAGGCGATGGGAGACTCAAATCGGAGAGACCTGGCAATGGGAGACCCCAATCGGAGAGTCCCGGCGATGGGAGACCTCAATCGGAGAGACCCGGCAATGGGACACCACAATCGGAGAGATTCGGCGATGAGAGACCCAAATCGGAGAGACTCGGCGATGGGAGACCCCAATCGGACAGTCCCGGCGATGGGACACCCCAATCGGACAGTCCCGGCGATGGGACACCCCAATCGGACAGTCCCGGCGATGGGACACCCCAATCGGAGAGACCCGGCGATGGGACACCCCAATCGGAGAGACCCGGTGATGGGACACCCCAATCGGAGAGACCCGGCGATGGGACACCCCAATCGGAGAGACCCGGCGATGGGACACCCCAATCGGAGAGACCCGGTGATGGGACACCCCAATCGGAGAGTCCCGGCGATGGGACACCCCAATTGGAGAGTCCCGGCGATGGGACACCCCAATCGGACAGTCCCGGCGATGGGACACCCCAATTGGAGAGTCCCTGTAATGGGACACCCCGATCGGACAGTCCCTGTAATGGGACACCCCGATCGGACAGTCCCGGCGATGGGACACCCCAATCGGACAGTCCCGGCGATGGGACACCCCAATCGGACAGACCTCGTCATTCCGTGCTACCGCATTTACCTCTTCTTTATCTTATCCCCTTCCTCCACCAGCTTCTCGATCCACTCTGATATCTCCTTGGCTACGGCGCTTGAGATCGCTGTGTTTTTGGCAGTGATGGCATTTAGCAGCGAGCTGAACATCGAATCCATGTTCTCATAGGTGCTGTGTATCTTTTATGAGATAACAGTTAGAATCTGTGAACAGCCTCCTCCTGAGGCCCCCACCATTGCTGTTGCCAATCTTCAGCAATTCGATTCACTCCACGCGCGATCATAAGAATATAAGAAATGGGAGCAGGAGAAGGCCTATACCCAACCATCTTCAGCTGCTTCATCAACCCCTCCATCATAAGGGTCAGAAGTGGGGGTATTCACTGATGATTGCATTGTGTTCAGTTCCATTCGCAACCTCTCAGATAATGAAGCAGTCCGTGCCCACATGCAGCTAAATATTCAGGTTTGGGCTGATAAGTGGTGAGTGACATTTGCACCACACAAGTGCCAGGCAAGGGTTAGATACAGAGTAAAGCTCCCTCTACACTGTAGAGGGAGTGTAACCACCTTCCCTTGACATTCAAAGGCAGAATAAAGGGTTGCCCTTTTAGAACTGAGATGAGGAGGAATTTCTTCTCTCAGAGGGTCGTAAATCTGTGGAATTCTCTGCCCCAGAGAGCTGTGGAGGCTGGGTCATTAAATACATTTAAGGTGGAGATAGAGAGATTTTTGCAAGATAAGGGAGTGAATGGTTATGGGGAGCGGGCGGGGAAGTGGCTTTGAGCCCAAGATCAGCCATGATCTTATTGAATGGTGGAGCAGGCTCGAGGGGCCAAGTGGCCTATTCCTGCTCCTATTTCTTATGTTCTTATTACCATCGCCCACCATCAACATCCTGGGGGTCACCATTGACCAGAAACTTAACTGGACCAGCCACAGAAATACTGTGGCAAAGAGAGCAGGTCAGAGGCTGGGTATTCTGCGGCGAGTGTCTCACCTCCAGACTCCCCAAAGCCTTTCCACCATCTACAAGGCACAAGTAAGGAGTGTGATGGAATAACTCTCCACTTGCCTGGATGAGCGCAGCTCCAACAACACTCAAGAAGCTCGACACCATCCAGGACAAAGCAACCCGCTTGATTGGCACCCCATCCACCAACTTTAGCCATTCACCCCCTCCACCATCAGCGTACCGTGGCTGCAGTGTGTACCATCTACAAGATGCACTGCAGCAACTCGCCAAGGCTTCTTCGGCAGCACCTCCCAAACCTGCGACCACTTCCACCTAGAAGGACAAGGGCAGCGGGTGCATGGGAACACCACCACCTCCAAGTTCCCCTCCAAGTCACACACCATCCTGACCTGGAAATATATCGCCGATCCTTCATCGTCGCTGGGACTAAAATACTGCAACTCGCCGAGTCTATTCAAGGCTGAAATCGATAGATTTTTGGACTCTGGGGGAATCAAGCGATATGGAGATGGGGCTGGAAAGTGGAGTTGAGGTCGCTGATCAGCCATGATCTCATTGAATGGCGGAGCAGGTTCGAGGGCCGAATGGCCTACTGCTGCTCCTATTTCTTATGTTCTTAACTGCCTACATAACAGAACTATAATAATAATAATAATAATAATCAACTTTATTGTCATTGTTAGTGCACAAGTGCAGTACAACAAAATGTAGGCTTGCGGCTCCCGAGAGTGTACGTTTAGATTAAGACATTTAAACATTCAACATTCATTTGGCTTGTAATACATTAACATAAACATAATAAAGTGCATTGGCAGATGTGCAGGCTTTAGAGTTTATTTGTGGAGTTCAGTAGGATGACAGCCCTGGGAAAGAAGCTGTTCCTAAATCTGGTCGTTCGGGTGCGAATGCATCTGTAGCGTCTCCCAGATGGCAGGAGGGCGAACAGACTGTGGCTGGGGTGGGTAGGGTCTTTGATGATGGTCCGTGACCTCCGTAAACAGCGTTTCTGGTATATGTGCTCTATGGTCGGTAGCCGGGAGCACTGTGGGAGCACCTTCACCACATGGACTGCAGTGGATCAAGAAGGAGGCTCATCACCATTTTCTCAGGGCAATTAGTGGACAGGCAATAAACGCTGGCCTTGCCAGCGATGCCCACATCCCGTGAAATATTTTTTCCAAAGTTACGAGCCCCAAAATTGCAGTGCCGCCGGCCCCCTTGCTGGAAACATACCTGCCATAGCATGGAGCATGAGGCGTTCATCAGGACCTGATTGTTCTTCACAATGGAAGTAAAGTCGTCTGTGGAATTTAAGGCCTTCAGCACATGAAGATGAGCTGCCTGGAAAAGCAACGGCATTTTCTCAGCCGGGCCCAGGAATTCTGTTCAAGGGAAAATGGAGATTAACTTTAAATTTGTCAAATGCGAGAGGGAGGGAGGGAGACAAAGGCAGGGAGAGAAAGTCAGAGACAGCGAGAGGGAGACAGAGAGAGTAAGAGAGAGAGAGAAGCAGCACGAAGGGGAAGCTGGGCTAGAGAGAGAGAGAGACAGACAGGGTAGAGAGACAGAAAGAAAGACAGAGACAGAGACAAAGAGAGGGAGACAGAGAGAGATAAAGAGAAAACACAGAGAGAGATTCTGGTATATCTCCTCTGCACCCTCTCAAGGGTCTTCACATCCTTCCTAAAGTGTGGTGACCAGAACTGGACGCAATATTCCAGTTGTGGCCTAACCAGCGCTTTATAAAGGTTCAGCATAACTTCTCTACTTTTGTACTCAATACCTCTATTTATGAAGCCCAAGATCACATATGCTTTGTTAACCACTCTCTCAATATGTCCTGCCACCTTCAGGGACCTATGCACATTAACTCCCAGGTCCCTCTGTCCCTGCACACTCTTTAAAACTGTGCCATTAAGTGTATATTGCCTCTCCCTGTTCCTTCTGCCAAAATGCATCACCTCACACTTCTCTGTATTAAACTCCATCTGCCACTAGTCTGCCCATTCTGCTAACCTTTCTATGTCCTGTTGCAGTCGATTGGTGTCATCCTCACTGTTTGCCACACCCCCAAGTTTAGTATCATCGGCAAATGTAGAAAAGTGAAGCAAGTGTCAGTAGGGGGACATTTAGGGAACAGTGCTCATAGTATCATGAGGTTTAGATTAGTTATGGAAAAGGACAGGGAACAACCTAGAGTAAAAATACTTAATTGGAGGAAGGCAAATTTCAGTGGGTTGAGAATGGATCTGGCCCGGGTAAATTGGAATCAAAGATTGGCAGGCAAAACTGTAGTCGAACAATGGGCTGCCTTTAAAGAGGAGATGGTTCGGGTACAATCGAGGTACATTCCCACGAGGGGGAAAGGTAGGGCAACTAAAGCCAGAGCTCCCTGGATGACGAAAGAGATAGAGAGTAAGATAAAGCAGAAAAAGGGGGCGTATGACAGATGTCAGGTTAACAATACAAGTGAGAGCCAGGCTGAATATAGAAAGATCAGAGGGAAAGTGAAAAAGGAAATAAGGGGCAAAGAGAGAGCATGAGAATAGATTGGCAGCTAACATAAAAAGGAATCCAAAAGTCTTCTATAGGCATATAAATAATAAACGGGTAGTAAAAGGAAGGGCCGGGGCCAATTAGGGACCAAAAAGGAGACCTACACATGGAGGCAGAGGGCATGGCTGAGGTACTAAATGAGTACTTTGCATCTGTCTTCACCAAGTCATAGTGAAAGAGGGGGTAGTTGAGATACTGGATGGGATAAAAATTGATAAAGAGGAGGTACTAGAAAGGCTGTCTGTATTTAGTGATAAGTCACCAGGACCGGATGGGATGCCTCCTAGGATGCTGAGGGAAGTAAAAATGGAAATTGCGGAGGTACTGGCCATAATCTTCCAATCCTCCTTAGAAACGGGGGTGGTGCCATGGGGCCGGAGGATTGCAAATGTTACACCCTTGTTCAAAAAAGGGTGTAAAGATAAACCCAGCAACTACAGGCCAGTCAGTTTAACCTCGGTAGTGGGGAAGCTTTTAGAAACGATAATCCGGGACAAAATTAACAGTCACTTGGACAAGTGTGGATTAATTAAAGACAAATCGTGTTTAACTAACTTAATTAGAGCAGGACCTCAAAGGTTGTAATCTCTGGATTACTTCCGGTGGCACGTGCTAGTGAGTATAGGAATAGGAGGATAGAGCAGGTGAATGCATGGCTAAAGAGTTGGTGCAGGAGGGAGGGCTTTAGTTTCCTGGATCACTGGGCCTGCTTCTGGGGAAGGTGGGACTTGTACAAATCGGATGGGTTGCACCTGAACCAGAACGGGATAAATATCCTTGCAGGGAGGTTTGCTAGCACTGTTCGGGGGGGTTTAAACTAACTTGGCAGGGGGATGGGATACAGGGTGGAGCTATAATAGGGGGTGATGTACAGCCAAATATAGAGGAAAAAATAAGTCAGACTGGAAGGCAGAGCAAATATGTAACGGGACAAGGGAGTAGGGCAAGGCTAAATGGCATTTATTTTAATGCAAGGAGTCTTACGAATAAGGTGGATGAACTGAAGTTGTTGATGAACACATGGGAGTATGATATTGTTGCTATCACGGAGACATGGTTGAGGGAGGGGCAAGACTGGCAGCTCAATATTCCGGGGTATAGAATCTTCAGGCGAGACAGAGGGGGGGTGGGGGGTGGTAAAAGAGGAGGGGGTGTCGCAATATTAATTAGGGAGACAATTACTGCAGTAAGGAGGGATGATATATTAACAGGTTCCTCTAATGAGGCCATATGGGTTGAACTTAAAAACAAAAAGGGGGCAAGCACTTTGCTGGGAGTGTACTATAGGCCCCCAAACAGCCAGGGGGAGATGGAGGAACAGATATGTAGGCAAATCTCAGAGAAGTGTGCAAATAATAGGGTAATTATAGTGGAGGATTTCAACTTCCCCAATATTAATTGGGATAGTCAGAGTGTGAAAGGCTTAGAGGGTGCAGAATTCTTAAAGTGCATCCAGGAGAGCTTTTTGAGCCAGCATGTAGGAAGTCCTACAAGAGAGGGGGCGGGGGACCTAATTCTAGGGAATGTAGCCGGGCAAGTGGTAGAAGTGTTAGTAGGTGAGCACTTTGGTGACAGTGACCATAATTCGGTGAGATTTAAAGGTGGTCATGGAAAAGGACAAGGATGGACCGGAAATAAAGGTTCTAAATTGGGGGAAGGCCGATTTTAATATGATAAGGCAGGATCTGGCCAATGTGGACTGGGATCAGCTACTTGAAGGAAAATCCACATCGGAGCAATGGGAGTCTTTCAGAAAGGAAATTGAGAGAGTACAATGGCAACATGTTCCCGTAAAGGTCAAGGGTGGGACCAACAAGCCCAGGGAACCTTGGCTGTCAAGGGATGTACGAGAATGGATTAGGAAAAAAAGGGGGGCTTTTGGCAGATACAAAGGACTAAAGACAGAGGAAGCCCTAGAGGAGTATAAAAAGTGCAGGGGGATATTAAAAAAGAAATTAGGAGAGCGAGGAGGGGCCATGAAATAACACTGGCGAGCAAAATAAAGGAAAATCCTAAGGTGTTTTATAAGTATATTAAGGGCAAGAGGATAACTAGGGAAAGAGTAGGGCCCATTAGGGACCAAAGTGGCAAGCTGTGTGTAGAGCCAGAGGATGTAGGTGGGGTTTTAAATGAATTTTTTGCATCTGTGTTCACTATGGAGACGGACGATGTGGACATAGAAATCGGGCAGGAGGACTGTGATATACTTGAACATATTAGCATCGAGAGGGAGGAGGTACTAGCGGTTTTAGCAGGCTTAAAAGTGGATAAATCCCCAGACCCGGACGAGATGTATCCCAGGCTACTATGTGAGGCAAAGGAGGAGATTGCAGGGGCTCTGACACAAATTTTCAGAACCTCTCTGGCCACAGGGGATGTGCCAGAGGACTGGAGAACAGCTAACGTAGTACCATTATTCAAGAAGGGTAGTAGGGATAAACCAGGGAATTACAGGCCAGTGAGCCTAACATCAGTGGTAGGGAAATTATTGGAAAAAATTCTGAGGGACAGAATTAGTCTCCACTTGGAGAGGCAAGGATTAATTAGGGATAACCAGCATGGCTTTGTCAAGGGAAGATCATGTCTGACCAATTTGATTGAATTTTTCGAGGGGGTGACTAGGTGTGTGGATGAGGGTAGTGCAGTGGATGTGGTTTACATGGATTTCAGTAAGGCTTTTGATAAAGTCCCGCATAGGAGACTGGTCAGGAAGGTAAGAGCCCATGGGATCCAGGGTGCCTTGGCACATTGGATCCAAAACTGGCTTAGTGGCAGAAGGCAGAGGGTGATGGTGGAAGGTTGTTTTTGTGACTGGAAGCCTGTGTCCAGTGGGGTACCGCAGGGATCGGTGCTGGGTCCCTTGCTGTTTGTGGTCTACATTAATGATTTGGATGTGAATGTAAAAGGTATGATCAGTAAGTTTGCAGATGACACGAAAATTGGTGGGGTGGTAAATAACGAGGAGGGAAGCCTCAGGCTACAGGACGATATAGATGGGCGGAACAGTGGCAAATGGAATTTAACCCTGAAAAGTGTGAGGTGATGCATTTTGGACGGACTAACAAGGCAAGGGAATACACAATGAATGGTAAGACCCTAGGAAAGACAGAGGATCAGAGGGACCTTGGTGTGCATGTACATAGATCCCTGAGGGCAGCAGAACAGGTGGATAAGGTGGTTAAAAAGGCATATGGGATACTTGCCTTCATTAGCCGAGGCATAGAATATAAGAGCAGGGAGGTTATGATAGAGCTGTACAAAACGCTGGTAAGGCCACAGCTGGAGTACTGTGTGCAGTTCTGGTCGCCACACTATAGGAGGGATGTGATTGCATTGGAGAGGGTGCAGAGGAGATTCACCAGGATGTAACCTGGGCTGGAGCGCTTCAGCTATGAAGAGAGACTGGACAGGCTGGGGTTGTTTTCCTTGGAGCAGAGAAGGCTGAGGGGGGGACCTGATTGAGGTGTACAAAATTATGAGGGGCATAGATAGGGGAGATAGAAAGGAACTTTTCCCCTTAGTAGAGGGGTCAATAACAAGGGTGCATAGATTCAAGATAAGGGGCAGGAGGTTTAGAGGGGATTTGAGGAAAAACTTTTTCACCCAGAGGGTGGTTGGAATCTGGAACTCACTGCCTGAAAGGGTGGTAGAGGCAGGAACTCTCACAACATTCAAGGAGCATTTAGATGAGCACTTGAAATGCCATAGCATACAAGGCTATGGACCAAATGCTGGAAAATGGGATTAGACAGGGCTTGATGGCCGGCGCGGACACGATGGGCCGAAGGGCCTCTTTCTGTGCTGTATAACTCTATGACTCTAATTGAGTTTTTTGATGAGCTAACAGAGAGGGTTGATGAGGGTAATGTGGTGTACATGGATTTCCAAAAGGCATTTGATAAAGTGCCACATAATAGTCTTGCCAGCAAAGTTGAAGCCCATGGAATAAAAGGGACAGTGGCAGCATGGATACGAAATTGGCTAAGTGACAGGAAACAGAGAGCAGTGGTGAACGGTTGTTTATCAGACTGGAGGAAGGTGTTCCCCAGGGGTCGGTACTAGGACCACTGCTTTTCTTGATATATATTAATGACTTGGACTTGGTTGTACAGGGCACAGTTTCAAAATTTGCAGATGACACAAAACGTGGAAGTATAGTGAACAGTGAAGAGGATAGTGATAGACTTCAAAAGGACATTGACAGGCTGGTAGAATGGGCGGACGCATTGCAGATGAAGTTTAACACAGAAAAGTGTGAAGTGATACATTTTGGTAGGAAGAACGAGGAGAGGAAATATAAACTAAAGGGTACAATTCTAAAGTGGGTGCATGAACAGAGAGACCTGGGGGTATGTCATAGAGTCATAGAGTTTTACAGCACAGAAAGAGGCCCTTCGGCCCTTCGTGTCTGCGCCGCCCATCCATCCCTGTCCAGTCTAATCCCATTTTCCAGCATTTGGTCCATAGCCTTGCATGCAATGGCATTTCAAGTGCTCATCCAAATGCTTCTTGAATGTTGTGAGGGTTCCTGCCTCTACCACCCTTTCAGGCATTGAGTTCCACATTCCAACCACCCTCTGGGTGAAGAAGTTCCTCCTCAAATCCCCTCTAAATCTCCTGCCCCTTACCCTGAATCTATGCCCCCTTGTTATTGACCCCCCTACTAAGGGGAAAAGTTCCTCTTTATCTACCCTATCTATGCCCCTCATCATTTTGTACATCTCAATCAGGTCCCCCCCTCAGCCTCCTCTGCTCCAAGGAAAACAACCCCAGCCTGTCCAGCCTCTCTTCATAGCTGAGGCACTCCATCCCAGGTAACATCCTGGTGAATCTTCTCTGCACCCTCTCCAAAGCAATCACATCCTTCCGATAGTGAGGCGACCAGAACTGCACACAGTACTCCAGCTGTGGCCTCACCAGCGTTTTGTACAGCTCCATCATAACCTCCCTGCTCTTATATTCTATGCCTCGGCTAATGAAGGCAAGTATCCCATATGCCTTTTTAACCACCTTATCTACCTGTTCCGCTGCCTTCAGGGATCTATGTACATGTACACCAAGGTCCCTCTGACCCTCTGTACTTCCTAGGGTCCTACCACTCATTGTGTATTCCCTTGCCTTATTTGTCCGTCCAAAATGCATCACCTCGCACTTTTCAGGGTTAAATTCCATTTGCCACTTTTCCGCCCATCTGACCAACCCGTTTATATCGTCCTGTAGCCTGAGGCTTTCCTCCTCGCAATTTACCACCCCACCAATTTTCGTGTCATCTGCAAACTTACTGATCATACCTTTTACATTCTCATCCAAATCATTTATGTAGATCACAAACAACAAGGGACCCAGCACCGATCCCTGAGGTACCCCACTGGACACAGGCTTCCAGTCACAAAAGCAACCTTCGACCATCACCCTCTGCCTCCTGCCACTCAGCCAGTTTAGGATCCAACGCGCCAAGGCACCCTGGATCCCATGGGCTCTTACCTTCTTGACCAGTCTCCTATGCGGGACTTTGTCAAAAGCTTTACTGAAGTCCATGTAAACCATATCCACAGCATTTCCCTCATCCACCCCCCTAGTCACCCCTCGAAAAATTCAATCAGATTTGTCAGACATGATTTACCCTTGACAAAGCCATGCTGACTATCCCCGATTAATCCTTGCCTCTCCAAGTGGAGACTAATTTTGTCCCTCAGAATTTTTTCCAATAATTTCCCTACCACAGATGTTAGGCTCACTGGCCTGTAATTCCCTGGTTTATCCCTGCTACCCTTCTTGAATAATGGTACTACATTAGCTGTTCTCCAGTCCTCTGGTACATCCCCTGTGGCCAGAGAGGTTCTGAAAATTTGTGTCAGAGCCCCTGCAATCTCCTCCTTTGCCTCCCACAGCAGCCTGGGATACATCTACATACATGTGTGCACAAATCGCTGAAGGTGGCAGGGCAGGTTGAGAAATCGGTTAAAAAAACATACAGGATCCTGGGCTTCATAAATAGAGGCTATGGGGTCGATTTTAGTGGAGCCATCAGGCGGGGTTTCAGGCGTGTGGGGGGGCGGGTGGAAATCCCAAAATCGGGGGTCCCGACAGCATCCCGCCCAAAACCCCGCTCCACACAACTTTCAGAGGCAGCGGGTACCCGCCCCGCAATGGGGCCCGCCGAAACCAGGCAGGAAGGGATTAGTGCCAATTAACTGCCTGTTAACAAGTAGGGGTTTTGTGTGGGATTCCCGACGGCTCCAAACCACGCCAGGTTAGAGCAGGCGGGCCGTCGGGCTGAAGGAGTTGGAGGGGTCGCGATGTCAGTGTTCAGGTGAGTGATGGGTGCATGAGTGCAAAGGTAAGTGTGTTTGGTGTGTCTAAAGTGTGTAAAGAATTTTTACTTACCTGTACTTACCTTAACAGCCTTTCTTCCTGTAGCCGTCGGGAGCCCATCACTCAGCCGGGACTTAAAGCTGAATGGCTGCGATCTGTGAAAAGTGACAGCCTTCAGCTTTGAGTGCTGCTGAGAGTTCTAACTGAGTCTGTGCAGAAGGACTCATGTTAGAGCTCAGACTGTCAGTGTTTCACAGCTTCAAACAGCTGTCAAACACTGATATTTCATCTGTCAAGAACTCTTGACAGATGAAATTGCAGTCTGTGATGTCACCTGTTGCCCCTTAATTGGCCTGCTGAGCCCGCTGAGCGGGCTCAACAAGGGAAAATCACACGGATTGGCCGGACGTCGAAGTAGGCCGGTCTAAAACCCAAAAGTTGTAGTCCCGCCTTCTTCCCGACAGCTTCAGGAAAATCGACCCCTTAGAGTCCAAAAGCAAGGAAGTTATGATGAACCTTTATAAAACACTGGTTCGGCCTCAACTGGAGTATTGTGTCAATGTAATGAAATCTGTTTGTCTTGCCTGTATTCGTTTTGCACTCATGGATATTACCCTCCCCCACACGGTGTATAGTTTCACTTCCTCTTTCCTGACTAACCTGGAAGGTTCCAGGTCTTGGCTCTTGGCTCCGCCCCTGACTTCTTTTACTTAAAGATCTCAGGATCTGTATGACTCATTCCTGTGAGTCAGTCGGTGTGTTGAGATGTTAGCTCTGATCTTAGTGATTAAAAGCCAACTTGTTAAAGTCTATGGCCTAGAAATTCACTAGCCTTAGCGCCGCTTTTGAGGCGCTAGAGGGACTAGCGCCAGAGTTATGGCCAGTTGAAAAATTCCCTGGGGCCCTAAAGCGGCGTTGCACCGGTAGCACTGCGCCGGCACCGATGACGTCATCGGTGTGCGCAGCGTCCCGGTTGCCATGCCGACGGGCCCCAGCGCCGAAATTCACTTGCGGCCGCCTCGCCCGTGGCAGCCGCAACTAAGACTCTGGCAACAGAGTCCAACGTGTGTTTGCGCCGGCGCATTAAAGGCCCCGCGGCGGCCGGCCGCTTTCCCGCCGGCCGCCTGCCCGCAGCTCCCTCCCCGGACTTCTCCCCCCCCACCCCCCCGGAACAGATGCAAGCCCGGCACTTGTCCGAGGTGCCGGGCTCATTTTTAAACAGATTTGCGCGGGCCGCGGCCGGGTGCAGGCAGCTCCTCCTTAACGGAAGGAGGAGGCCTGCACTTCCCCAGCCTGCCGCACTGCATCGGGTGCCGCAGCGCCGGAATTGCGGCGCTAAACGGCAGCTAGCGCCCTTTTCCAGGCGCTAAGACCCTTCAGTAGCGCCGGCAGCCGTTTGGGCGCGGCGCTACTGAATTTTTGGCACGCGCAGGGGGACTTAGCGCCGGCACTAACTTCCGGCGCTAAAGCCCTGGCTAAGCCAAAACCCAATTTCTAGGCCTATAACTTCTAGTTTTGTGGTTATTGAAGGCACATCAGTCCAATTCTGGGCACCGCACTTTAGGAAGGATGTGAAGGCCTTAGAGAGGGTGCAGAAAAGATTTACAAGAATGATTCCAGGAATGAGGGACTTCAGTTACGTGGATAGACTCGAGAAGCTAGGGTGGTTCTCCTTGGAGCAGAGAAGGTTGAGATGAGATTTGATCGAGATGTTCAAAATCATGAGGGGTCTAGACAGAGCAGATAGAGAGAAACTGTTCCCATTGGCGGAAGGGTCGAGAACCAGAGGACACAGATTTAAGGTGATTGACAGAAGAACCAAAGGCGACATGAGGAAAAACTTTTTTACGCAGTGAGTGGTTAGGATCTGGAATGTTCTGCCTGAAAGGGTGGTGGAGGCAGATTCAATCACAGCTTTCAAAAGGGAGTTGGATAAGTACCTGAAGGAAAGAAATTTGCAGGGTTACAGGGAAAGGACAGGGGAGTGGGACTAGCTGAAGTGGTCTTGCAGAGAGCCGGCACAAGCTCAACGGGCTGAATGGCCTCCTTCTGTGCTGTAACCATTCTACGATTCGATTCTGACTCAGAGGCGAGAGTGCGACCCACTGAGCCATGGCGGAGAGTTGGAGACAGAGAGAGCGCACCAAAGGGAGGCTGGGAGAGAGAGACAGACGGGGGGAGAGTCAGAGAGAAAGACAGACAGAGAGAGAAAGAGAGAGACAAAGACAGAGGCTGGGAGAGCGAGAGAGCACAGGAGCAGGGAGGCTGAGAGAGGGAGAGGGAAACAGACACATAGACAGGGAGAGAGAAACACAGACAGAGGCAGAGAAAGAGCGAGAGGGAAACACAGAAAATAGGAGCTGGAGTAGGCCATTCGGCCCCTCGAGCCTGCTCCGCCATTCAATGAGATCATGGCTGATCATCCAAATTCAGTACCCTGTCCCTGCCTTCTCCCCATATCCCTTGATCCCTTTAGCTTTAAGAAATATATCCAACTCCTTCTTGAATATATTTAATGAATTGGCCTCCACCGCCCTCTGTGGTAGAGAATTCCACAGGTTCACCACTCTCTGGGTGAAGAAATTCCTCCTCATCTCTGTCCTAAATGGCTTACCCCTTATCCTTAAACTGTGACCCCTGGTTCTGGACTCCCCCGCCATCGGGAACATCCTTCCTGTATCTAGTCTGTCTAGTCCTGTTAGAATTTTATAAGTTTCAATGAGATCCCCGCTCATTCGTGAGGAGGATCCCATGACCCCCTCTACCCGGTGTGGTACTGAGCCCCACACAGAGCAGGAGGATCCCATGACCCCACACCGGGTAGAGTGAGGAAAAGAGAAAGGGGAAGGGGAAAAGCGAGGCAGGGACAGAGAGAGACAGGAGGTGAACTGGGAGCAAAAGGGGACAGAAGCAGGTATCTGAAAGTGAGGGAAATAGGATTCTAGCCTCTCAGAGCAGCTCCCGGTCCGACTGAGCGTCCCTCACACGCAGGGAAGCATCCTGACCGAAAGACAGCGACTCGCTAAGTACCACTTACCGTCTGAGTTAAACATGACGCTCGCTGGCGGTTCTCGGCCGTGTAGGGTGAGGTCCGGGTAACACTGCGGGAAACAGGCACAGGTTCAAACGTGGATCACAATGACAAGACTCTTGCCTGTTCTTCCTCTATCTTTTTCTCTCTGTCTCTCTCTCGCTCTCTGTGCATATCTCTCTCAATTTTTTCAAATTCAAATTCAAATCGCTTTATTGGCATGATAAGGTACATCTTATGTTGCCAAAGCATCAAAATACATTTATGGTTGAACACATAAACGCAGTTCTATTCATACATTGTATAAACAGGTATATCCCTGAGTGTATAAATATACATTCGCATTTGTTTACTGGTTGTCCCTCTGTTCATGGCAAGCTGTAACATAGTGTGCCGCCAGTGTTACACAGCTTCTCTCCTCTCCCAGTAGGTATGGGAGTTTTTGGTTGTCATTCAGATTTCTGAATTCAGGGCATATTTGTGAGAATTTTTGGTAGAAATTCTCTCTGATGCCCTGATATTTTTCACAGGCTGTGAGGAAGTGCATCTCTGTCTCCACTACTCCCTGACTGCAGTGAGAGCATATCCTGTCTTCTCTTGGCAGCCTGGTCTGCCTTTTTCGATCGCTAGGCTATGTTAGCTAAGTCTGTACCTTGTCAAGGTTCTTCTCAGTTTGTTATCCTTTACCATGGTCAGGTAATCAGCTATGTTGTATTGTCTGTTTAGGGCCAAGTAGCAATTGAGTTTGCTTTGGGTTTTTGTTGTTTCTGCCCAATATGTGAGATATTTTTCCTTTTGCTTAGCGACGATTGTGTTGGGTCGAATTCTTTGTGTTACCCTGTCACTGTCCTGGGGCTGGTTATTGTTAGTATTGTTAGTAGTTACTTCGCTGAGTCCCAGGACTAGTTGACTGAGGGTATTCTTCTTTATGGTCAGCTCTTGGCATTTCAGGGCGTCGTAGTGATAGCATTGGGGGTTGCTCATTTGAAGGTGATTCCAAAATTTGGTGGCTCTTTTTTGGATAGTGATTATTAATGGATATTGGCCTAGTTCCGCCCTGCATGCATTGTTTACTGTTTTCCTTTGAGTCCGGAGGATACTTTTACAGAATTCTGCATGTAGGATCTCAATTGGGTGCTTGTCCCATTTTGCAAATTCTTGTTGTGTTAGCGGTCCGCATACCTCACTGCCATAGAGTGCAATTGGTTCAATTACTGATTTGAAAATTTTGAGCCAAATGCTAATTGGGATTTCTATTTGGATTGATTTTTTGATGGCATAGAAAGCCCTTCTTGCTTTCTCTTTCAGTTCATTCACAGCCAGTTTGAAATTTCCCGTAGAACTGATTTTTAAGCCCAAGTATGTGTAGTTAGTGGTTTGTTCAATTTTGGTTGTTCCTAGTGTGAAATTTATTTTGGGTCCCTGATGTTTGGATCTTTGCTGAAACACAAGGACTTTGGTTTTTTGGGGATTTATTGTCAGGGCCCAAGTCTGGCAGTACGACTCTAGCAGGTCCAGGTTCTGCTGTAGACCCTCCTTAGTTGGTGACAGCAGAACCAGGTCGTCTGCATAGAGGAGGAATTTAACCTTGGATTCATATAGGGTGAGGCCGGGTGCTGTAGATTGTTCAAGTAGTTTTGCCAATTCATTTATGTAAATATTAAAGAGTGTCGGTGAGATTGGCGAGCCCTGCGTCACCCCCCGCCCCTGTGGAAAGTATTTTGTTTGTTTGTCTCCAATTTTAACTGCACATTTGTTGTTTGTATACATTGATTTAATTACATCATATGTTTTTCCTCCTACCCCGCTTTCGATAAGTTTCAGGAATAAACCGTCATGCCAGATGGAGTCGAAAGCCTTCTGGAAATCTATAAAGCATGCGTAGATTTTGCTCGTTATTGTGAACGTGTTTGTCAATTAGGGTCTGTAGGGTGAAGATATGATCTGATGTTCTATAGTTTGGCAGGAATCCAATTTGGCTTTTACTCAAGACATTGTGCTCCTCAAGGAAGTTTATAAGTCTTTTGTTTATGATGCTACAGAATACTTTCCCCAGGTTACTGTTTACACAGATGCCTCGATAGTTGTTTGGGTCGGTTTTGTCCCCACTTTTGTATATGGGCATTATGAGTCCTTTGTTCCAGATATCAGGGAAATAACTGACACTCAGAACCAAGTTGAAGAGTTTTAGGATAGCCAGTTCAGTTTGTCGTCTGTGTGTTTAATCATCTCGTTTAGTATGCCGTCTGTCCCGCAAGCTTTTCCTGGTCGCAGGTCCTTGAGTTTTTCAAAAAGTTCTTTTTCTGTTATTATGGAGTCTAGCAGGTTTTTGTTATCTTTTATGGCCATTTCTAGCTTTTCCAGTTTTTTGCATATTTGGTGTTGCTCTGGCCTTAGTGTGTTTTTCTGGTATAATTTTTCAAAGTGGTTTACCCATGTGTCCCCATTTTGAATGGCCAATTCGTCGTGTTGTTTTTTGTGTAGTGTATTCAAGTTGTCCCAGAAACAATTGGAATCAATGGATTCCTCCATGGAGCTGAGTGTATTCTTAATATATTGCTCTTTTTTGGTTCTGAGTGTGTTTCTGTATTGTGTTAGTGTCTGACAATAAGTAAGGCGTAATTCCTCGTTTTCTGGATGTCTGTGTTTTTGGTTTGATATTTTTCTAAGTTTTTTCCTCATGTTATGGCAATCTGGGTCAAACCATTTTTCATAGTTTTTTGTTTTGGGTTTGTTCTTGCGAGCTTTCAAGTTTGCACTTGTTGCCAAATTATCAAAAATATTGTTTAGGTTATTTACTGCCCGGTTTACGCCTTCTTTATTGTGAGTGTATATGTTATCCAGAAAGGTGTCCAAGAGAGCTTGAGTTGATGCATTGCTAATTGTTTTCTGGTATTTTTCCGTGTCGTTTTTGGCCCATCTGTACGATTTTTTGGTGTTGTACAGTTTACTGGGTTGTGTTTCTATGTTGTTTGTTTCTGTCTTTTTGAGATACATAGTAATTTGACTGTGATCTGACAGTGTTGTTTGTGGTTTGACTGTGAATGCTCTGAAAGAGGATGGGTCCAAATCTGTAATCATATAGTCTACTGTGCTGCAGCCAAGAGGTGAGCAATAGGTCGATCTTCCTAGGAGGTCTCCTATGAACCTACCATTGACAATGTACAGACCCAGGTTTCGACAGAGCTGTAGTAGCTGTTTTCCGTTGTTATTTGTCTGCTTGTCGCAGTTATGCCTGTATGGAAGGGAAGGGATGTCAAAGTGGTTATTCCCGAATACGTAATTGTTTCCCTGATTATTGGTGAAGTCTAGTTCTTCGCCCGTTCTTGAATTGAGGTCCCCACAGATCAACACGTTCCCCTGGGCCTGGTATTGGATAATTTCTCTCCCGTCTATGCGTTTGTCTCTCTCTCTCTCTCTCTGTCTGTGCTCCTGTCTCACTCTGTCTGTCTGTGTGACTCTCTTTTCCCCTGACTCTCCCTGTCTCTGTCTTTCTGTCTATGTATCTCTTTCTTTCTCTCTCTCTCACACTGTGTTCAAAATTATGAGGAGGTTTCGATCGAGTAAATAAGGAGAATCCGTTTCCACTGGCAGGAGGGTCGGTAACCAGAGGACACAGATTTAAGGTGATTGGCAAATTAGAGGGGAATTGAGAAGTTTTTTTCCACACAGGGGGTTGTTAAGATCTGGAACGCGTGGCCTGAAAGGGCGGAGTAAGCAGATTCTATGGGAAATTTCAAAAGGCAATTGTACATGTACTGGAAGAGGACTAACTTGCAGAGTCATGGGGAAAAAGCCGGCGTGTGGGACTAAATTGAACAGCTCGTTCAAAGAGCCGGCACAGGCACGACGGGCCGAATGGCCTCCTTCCGTGCTCTAAGATTCTATGATTTCCGCTCCCCTTTCCCGCGGGGTATTTGACTATAGCAGACATCACCGCCGATCCTGTCTGCCAGTGAGGAGTCACTGGACAGCGACTGGGAGCAAGAAGCCCGGCTGGTTTTCCTTTTCAGACACTCTCTCTAGCCCAGAGGTCAATTGGAGCGACACCTTGACCCCTGCCGAGATCAGCTAACCTAGCAGAGACTGGGATGGGGCTTGGCATCCTCCTGCTCTGTGTGGGGCTCAGTACCACGCCGGGTGGGGGGAGATGGGATCCTCTTGTTCTGTGTGCGGCTCAGTACCACACCGGGTGGGGGGAGATGGGATCCTCCCGCTCTGTGTGGGGCTCAGTACCACACCGGGTGGGGGGAGATGGGATCCTCCTGTTCTGTGTGGGGCTCAGTACCACACCGGGTGGGGGGAGATGGGATCTTCCTGCTCTATGTGGGGCTCAGTACCACATCGGGTGGGGGGAGATGGGATCCTCTGTGGTAAACCACTTTTATCGTTCACTATCGTTACACTATGGTTATCACTGTTTATATCGTTACACTATGGTTATCACTGTTTACACTGTTGTATCACTACACAAGGTCACCTCTTGTCACGCTGTTATACCTGGGCTGACCACAGCTGACTCCGCCCATGGCTCCGCCTGCTTGCCCAGGTATAAAGGTGGTCGACTGGCTGGTATTCCTCCTTGTTGGATCCGATCACCCACGAGGGTGGGCTCTGTTATTTAGCCAATAAAAACCTATAGTTACTAACTTAACTCGTCGCTTTTCATGAACTGAATTGATAGGTATATCAATTTTATTGGCTAAATTTTGAAATGTCTACAACGGAGCAGCCAAGCGACCAGTCAGACGTACAGCCTCAGCCAAACGGCCATCTACAACAGCCCCAGCAGCCGGCCTGGCTACAAGCCCTCCGGCCGCCGTACCTGGATCTAAACCCACAGGCTGCGAATTCAGCCCTCGACTTCGAACACTGGCTGAGCTGCTTCGAAGCCTACCTGGGAGAATCCGGCGTGCCTCCGGCATCCAAACTAAGAGTTCTGACCGCTCAGGTGAGCCCTAAAGTATTTGCACTCATCCGGGACATTGCCACATACGAGGACGCCCTCAACCTGCTAAAAGAACAGTATCGGAGCCCTGTAAACTCAATGTACGCCAGGCATCTCCTAAGATTCCGCTCGCAACAGCCAGGAGAGTCGGTTGATGATTTCTTACGGGTGCTGCAAATACTCGGCAGGGACTGTGACTTTAAAGCCGTAACAGCTGCAGAACATACAGATGGAAACATCCGAGATGCCTTCGTGAAAGGCCTTCGGTCAGACTACTCACGGCAAAGACTGCTGGAATCAAAGGACCTCGACCTGAAAACAGCTGCTACCCTCGCTCGCTCCTTGGAAGTGGCCCATCGGGACCTCGAGGCGTACTCCAGGCACTGTGCTGCGCGACCCTGGGACTCGGGCCCGACCCCGGCTGCAATACCCCTCGCACCGCCGCCTCTGGGACCTACCACAGCGTCGGTGTGCCGGAACCGATCGGGACCGCCACCCCCGGTACCGGCTGCGACATCGGAGCCCCGCGATCGGGCCGCCGGCTGCTTCTTCTGTGGCCAGGCGAAACACCCGAGGGCACGCTGCCCTGCAAAAAATGCGACCGGCTCTGACTGCCACAAGAAAGGCCACTTCGCGAAGGCCTGCAGGGGGAAAGCCACAGACGCCAGCAGTGCCTCATGCGAGTTGTGGGGGCGGCCATCTTTCATCAAGGCCACAGATGCCAGTATCCCCTCGTGAGTCGTGGGGGCGGCCATCTTTGATCAAGGCCACCGACGCCGGCAGTGCCTCATGTGAGTTGTGGGGGCGGCCATCTTCTCCGCCATTTTATTCAACGTCGTGGGCGCCGCCATTTTGTTCACCACACTCGACCGCCACCTTGTCTCCAGACCCGACCACCGCCTCACCCGCAGACTACAGCAACTCGCTCAGCCATACACTAGCCTCCGTCACACTTGACCAAGCTCGCCCGCATCACCTGTCCAAGTCCATGATGGACATCAAAGTAAACGGCCACGCCACGACCTGCCTATTCGACAGCGGAAGCACGGAGAGTTTCATCCATCCAGACACGGTGAGCCACTACTCCCTCACTGTCCGGCCAACGCGCAACCGGATCTCGATGGCGTCGAGGTCCCATTCTACAGACATCAGCGGCTACTGTGTTGTGACCCTGTCAGTTAGGGGCACGGAGTATAAAAATGTTAAACTTCTCGTCCTGCCCCAACTCTGCGCTGCCGTCCTACTAGGGCTGGATTTCCAATCCCACCTTCAAAGTGTCACTTTGGCATACGGTGGACCCCTCCCCCCGCTCACAGTCGACAACCAGCAGCTTTTAAACCGCCCACCGCGTACCACCTGCGGCCTATCCACCCTCAAGGTCCCGCCCCCCTCCCTGTTCGCTAACCTCACCCGCGACTGTAAACCCGTCGCTACCAAGAGCAGGCGGTACAGCGCCGGGGACAGAGCTTTTATTAGCTCTGAGGTGCAGCATCTCCTGAAGGAGGGCATCATCGAGAGGAGCAACAGCCCCTGGCGTGCCCAGGTCGTAGTCGTTAAGACCGGCAATAAAAACCGCCTGGTCATCGACTACAGCCAAACCATAAACCGGTACACCCAGCTGGACGCATACCCCCTTCCCCGCATATCTGATATGGTCAATCAGATTGCACAGTACCGGGTATTCTCTACCATCGACCTTAAGTCGGCCTACCACCAACTCCCTATCCGCCCTGAGGACCGCCAGTATACCGCCTTCGAGGCGAATGGCCGCCTCTACCACTTCCTTAGGGTTCCCTTCGGCGTCACCAACGGGGTTTCGGTCTTCCAAAGGGAGATGGACCGGATGGTTGACCAGAACGGGCTGCACGCCACGTTCCCCTATCTAGATAACGTCACCATCTGCGGCCGCGACCGGCAGGACCATGATGTTAATCTGGAGAGATTCCTCCGTATGGCCCAATGGCTGAACCTCACCTACAATAAGGAGAAATGTGTGTTTAACACCTCGCGTCTTGCCATCCTCGGCTGCGTAGTAGAGAACGGAGTCATCGGCCCCGACCCCGAAAGAATGCGCCCCCTCATGGAGCTTCCCCTCCCCCACTGTCCAAAGGCGCTGAACAGAACCCTGGGGCTCTTCGCCTACTATGCCCAATGGGTGCCCAATTATGCGGACAAAGCCAGACCTCTCATGAAGTCCACCTCCTTCCCCCTGACGGCAGAAGCATGCGCAGCCTTCTCCCTCATAAAGGGAGACATTGCTAAGGCCACAATGCATGCGGTGGATGAGTCTATCCCTTTCCAAGTGGAGAGCGATGCATCCGACTTCGCCCTAGCTGCAACCCTTAACCAGGTGGGGAGACCTGTGGCCTTCTTCTCAGGGACCCTCCAGGGCCCTGAGATCCGACACTCTTCGGTCGAGAAGGATGCCCAGGCGATCGTGGAGGCAGTACGACGCTGGAGGCATTATCTGGCAGGCAAACGATTTACCCTCCTCACCGACCAGCGTTCGGTCGCTTTTATGTTTAATAACAAGCTGAGGGGCAAAATCAAGAACGACAAGATCTTGAGGTGGAGAATCTAGCTCTCCACCTATGATTATGATATCTTGTACCGGCCTGGTAAACTGAACGAACCCCCAGATGCTCTATCACGAAGTACATGCGCCAACGAGGGTGGGCTCTGTTATTTAGCCAATAAAAACCTATAGTTACTAACTTAACTCGTCGCTTTTCATGAACTGAATTGATAGGTATATCATCCTCCTGTTCTGTGTGGGGCTCAGTACCACGCCGGGTGGGGGGTGATGGGATTCTCCTGTTCTGTGTGGGGCTCAGTACCACACCGGGTGGGGGGATCTGGGATCCTCCTGCTCTATGTGGGGCTCAGTACCACACCGGGTGGGGGGAGCTGGGATCCTCCTGCTCTGTTTGGGGCTCAGTACCACACCGGGTGGGGGGAGATGGGATCCTCCTGCTCTGTGTGGGGCTCAGTACCACACCGGGTGGGGGGAGATGGGACCCTCCTGTTCTGTGTGGGGCTCAGTACCACACCGGGTGGGGGGAGATGGGATCCTCCTGCTCCGAGTGGGGCTCAGTACCACACCAGGTGGGGCGGGGGATCTGGGATCCTCCTGCTCTGTTTGGGGCTCAGTACCACACCGGGTGGGGGGAGATGGGATCCTCCTGTTCTGTGTGGGGCTCAGTACCACACCGGGTGGGACGGGGGATCTGGGATCCTCCTGCTCTGTTTGGGGCTCAGTACCACACCGGGTGGGGGGAGATGGGATCCTCCTGTTCTGTGTGGGGCTCAGTACCACACCGGGTGGGGGGAGATGGAATCCTCCTGCTCTGTGTGGGGCTCAGTACCACACCGGATGGGACGGGGGATCTGGGATCCTCCTGCTCCATGTGGGGCTCAGTACCACACCGGGTGGAGGGAGATGGGATCCTCCTGCTCTATGTGGGGCTCAGTACCACACCGGGTGGGGGGAGATGGGATCCTCCTGTTCTGTGTGGGGCTCAGTACCACACCGGATGGGACGGGGGATCTGGGATCCTCCTGCTCTGTGTGGGGCTCAGTACCACACCGGGTGGGGGGAGATGGGATCCTCCTGCTCTATGTGGGGCTCAGTACCACACCGGGTGGGGGGAGATGGGATCCTCCTGCTCTATGTGGGGCTCAGTACCACACCGGGTGGGGGGAGATAGAAACATAGAAACATAGAGATAGGAACAGGAGTAGGCCATTCGGCCCTTCGAGCCTGCTCCGCCATTCAATGAGATCATGGCTGATCTTCGTCTGAGATCATAGCTGATCTTACCAGTTCAGTACCCCGTCCCCGCCTTTTCTCCGTAACCCTTAATCCCCTTAGCCTTCAGAAATATATCCAATACTCTCTTGAAAATATTTATTGAATTAGCCTTCACAGCCCTCTGTGGCAGGGAATTCCACAGGCTCACCACTCTTTGAGTGAAGAAATTCTTCCTCATCTCTGTTTTAAATGATTTGCCCGCTATTTTTAGACTGTGGCCCCTGGTTCTGTGCTCCCCGGCCATTGGAAACATTCTCTCTGAATTCAGCCTGTCCAGGCCTGCCATAATTTTATATGTTTCGATGAGATCCCCTCTCAATCTTCTAAACTCCAGTGAGTACAAGCCCAAACTATTTAATCTCTCTTCGTAGGTCATTCCCGCCATTCCAGGTATCAGCCTGGTGAATCGCCGTTGCACTCTTTCCATGGCAAGAACATCCTTCCGCAGATGGGGCGACCAAAACTGTACACAATACTCCAGATGCGGTCTCACCAGCACCTTGTACAGCTGTAGTAAGGTATCCCTATTCCTATACTCGAACCCCCTTGATATGAAGGCCAACATACCATTTGCCTTCTTAATCGCCTGTTGCACCTGCATGCTCTCCTTCAGTGACTGGTGCACAAGAACACCCAGGTCCCTCTGCACTTCCCCATCTCCCAATCTATTGCCATTTAGATAATAATCTACCCTCCTGTTTTTACCCCCAAAGTGGATAACCTCGCATTTATCCACATTATCGTGCATCTGCCACGTATCCACCCATTCCCCCAACCTGTCCAAATCGCACTGTAGCCTCCTGACATCCTCATCAGAGCCCACCCCTCCTCCTAGTTTAGTGTCGTCAGCGAATTTGGAAATATTGCATCCAATTCCCTGATCCAGATCATTTATATATATTGTGAACAGCTGGGGTCCCAGGACAGATCCTTGCGGCACCCCGCTGGTCACTGCCTGCCACTCCGAAAACGAGCCGTTTATTCCAACTCTCTGTTTTCTATCCGCCAGCCAGTTCTCTATCCACGTTAATACTTTGCCCCCAATCCCATGAGCCTTAATTTTGCATGATAATCTTTTGTGTGGAACCTTATCGAAGGCTTTCTGGAAGTCAAGGTACACCACATCCACTGGCTCTCCCCCATCTATTTTACCAGTTACTTCCTCAAAAAATTCCAGCAGATTAGTCAAACACGATTTACCCTTTGTAAATCCATGTTGACTCTGTCCGATCCTTTCCCCATTTGTCAAGTGCTCCGCTATTTTATCCTTAATAATGGACTCTAGCATTTTGCCCACAACCGATGTAAGGCTTACTGGTCTATAATTCCCTGCTTTCTCTCTACCCCCCTTTTTAAATATTGGGGTAACATTAGCTACCCTCCAATCCACGGGTACTGTTCCCGAGTCAATGGAGTTCCGGAAGATGATCCTTAGAGCATCTGCTATCTCCAGGGCCACCTCCTTAAGTACCCTAGGATGTAGTTTATCAGGCCCCGGGGATTTGTCGGCCTTCAGTCCCCTCAACTTACCCAACACCATATCCCTAGAGATACTAATTTCTGTCAGCTCCTCCCTCTCATTAGTCCCTATGTTTGCCGATATTCCTGGGAGGTTATTTGTGTCCTCCTTTGTGAATACAGAACCAAAGTATGAGTTTAATTGGTCTGCCATTTCCTTATTCTCCATTATATATTCTCCCGAATCGGACTGCAAGGGACCGACTTGGGATTTTACCAGTCTTTTCCTCCTAATATACCGATAAAAGCTTTTGCAGTCTGTCTTTATGTTTGCTGCAAGTTTACTTTCGTATTCTATTTTCCCCTTCCTGATTAATCCCTTTGTCCTCTTTTGCTGTATCCTGTACTGCCCCCAATCTTCCGGTCTGGTGCTTTTTTTTGCCAGTAGATATGCCCTTTTTTTTGATTTTATGCTGTCCCTAATTTCCCTCGTTATCCACGGTTGAGTCACCTTTTCAGGTTTATTTTTATGCCAAACCGGTATAAACATGTTCTGGAATTCTTCCATTCTATCTTTGAATGCTTGCCATTGTCTCTCCACTGTCAATCCCCCCAGAAACAACACCCAATCAATCTTACCCAATTCCCGTCTCATACCCTCGTAATTCCCTTTATTTAAGTTCTGGACCTTAGTCTCTGATTCAATTTCCTCACTCTCCATCTCGACTGAGAGCTCGATCATATTATGATCGCTCTGACCCAAGGGGCCTTGTACAAGAAGATTGGGATCCTCCCGCTCTGCGTGGGGCTCAGTACCACACCGGGTGGGGGGAGATGGGATCCTCCTGCTCTGTGTGGGGCTCAGTACCACACCGGATGGGACGGGGGATCTGGGATCCTCCTGCTCTGTGTGGGGCTCAGTACCACACCGGGTGGGGGGATCTGGGATCCTCCTGCTCTGTGTGGGGCTCAGTACCACACCGGGTGGGGGGCGAAGGGATCCTCCTGTTCTGTGTGGGGCTCAGTACCACACCGGGTGGGGGGAGATGGGACCCTCCTGCTCTATGTGGGGCTCAGTACCACACCGGGTGGGGGGGAGATGGGATCCTCCTGTTCTGTGTGGGTCTCAGTACCACACCGGGTGGGGGGAGATGGGATCCTCATGCTCTTTGTGGGGCTCAGTACCACACCGGGTGGGGGGTGATGGGATCCTCCTGTTCTGTGTGGGGCTCAGTACCACACCGGGTGGGGGGAGATGGGATCCTCCTGTTCTGTGTGGGGCTCAGTACCACACCGGGTGGGGGGAGATGGGATCCTCCTGCTCTATGTGGGGCTCCGTACCACACCGGGTGGGGGGAGATGGGATCCTCCTGCTCTATGTGGGGCTCAGTACCACACCGGGTGGGGGGAGATGGGATCTTCCTGCTCTGTGTGGGGCTCAGTACCACACCGGGTGGGGGGAGATGGGATCCTCCTGCTCTGTGTGGGGCTCAGTACCACACCGGGTGGGGGGAGGTGGGATCCTCCTGCTCTGTGTGGGGCTCAGTACCACACCGGGTGGGGGGGAGATGGGATCCTCCTGCTCTATGTGGGGCTCAGTACCACACCGGATGGGACGGGGGATCTGGGATCCTCCTGCTCTATGTGGGGCTCAGTACCACACCGGGTGGGGGGATCTGGGATCCTCCTGCTCTGTGTGGGGCTCAGTACCACAACGGGTGGGGGGAGATGGGATCCTCCTGTTCTGTGTGGGGCTCAGTACCACACCGGGTGGGGGGAGATGGGATCCTCCTGCTCTATGTGGGGCTCAGTACCACACCGGGTGGGGGGAGATGGGATCCTCCTGCTCTGTGTGGGGCTCAGTACCACACCGGGTGGGGGGAGATGGGATCCTCCTGCTCTGTGTGGGGCTCAGTACCACACCGGGTGGGTGGTGATGGGATGCTCCTGTTCTGTGTGGGGCTCAGTACCACACCGGGTGGGGGGAGATGGAATCCTCCTGCTCGATGTGGGGCTCAGTACCACACCGGGTGGGGGGATCTGGGAACCTGCTGCTCTGTGTGGGGCTCAGTACCACGCCAGGTGGGGGGAGATGGGATCCTCCTGCTCTGTGTGGGGCTCAGTACCACACCGGGTGGGGGGAGATGGGATCCTCCTGTTCTGTGTGGGGCTCAGTACCACACCGGGTGGGGGGAGATGGGATCCTCCTGTTCTGTGTGGGGCTCAGTACCACACCGGGTGGGGGGAGATGGGATCCTCCTGTTCTGTGTGGGGCTCAGTACCACACCGGGTGGGGGGAGATGGGATCCTCCTGCTCTATGCGGGGCTCAGTACCACACCGGGTGGGCGGAGATGGGATCTCCTGTTCTGTGTGGGGCTCAGTACCACACCGGGTGGGCGGAGATGGGATCTCCTGCTCTGTGTGGGGCTCAGTACCACACCGGATGGGACGGGGGATCTGGGATCCTCCTGCTCTATGTGGGGCTCAGTACCACACCGGGTGGGGGGATCTGGGATCCTCCTGCTCTGTGTGGGGCTCAGTACCACACCGGGTGGGGGGAGATGGGACCCTCCTGCTCTATGTGGGGCTCAGTACCACACCGGGTGGGGGGAGATGGGATCCTCCTGCTCTGTGTGGGGCTCAGTACCACGCCGGGTGGGGGGAGATGGGATCCTCCTGCTCTGTGTGGGGCTCAGTACCACACCGGGTGGGGGGAGATGGTATCCTCCTGCTCCGAGTGGGGCTCAGTACCACACCGGGTGTGGGGAGATGGGATCCTCGCGCTCTGTGTGGGGCTCAGTACCACACCGGGTGGGGGGAGGTGGGATCCTCCTGCTCTGTGTGGGGCTCAGTACCACACCGGGTAGGGGGAGATGGGATCCTCCTGCTCTGTGTGGGGCTCAGTACCACACCGGGTGGGACGGGGGATCTGGGATCCTCCTGCTCTATGTGGGGCTCAGTACCACACCGGGTGGGGGGAGATGGGATCCTCCTGCTCTATGTGGGGCTCAGTACCACACCGGGTGGGGGGAGATGGGATCCTCCTGTTCTGTGTCGGGCACAGTACCACGCCAGGTGGGGGGAGATGGGATCCTCCTGTTCTGTGTGGGGCTCAGTACCACACCGGGTGAGGGGAGATGGGATTGTCCTGTTCTGTGTGGGGCTCAGTACCACACCGGGTGGGGGGAGATGGGATCCTCCCGCTCTGTGTGGGGCTCAGTACCACACCGGATGGGACGGGAGATCGGATCCTCCTGCTCTGTGTGGGGCTCAGTACCACACCGGGTGGGGGGAGATGGGATCCTCCTGTTCTGTGTGGGGCTCAGTGCCACACCTGGTGAGGGGAGATGGGATCCTCCTGCTCTGTGTGGGGCTCAGTACCACACCGGGTGGGGGGATCTGGGATCCTCCTGCTCTGTGTGGGGCTCAGTACCACACCGGGTGGGTGGTGATGGGATCCTCCTGTTCTGTGTGGGGCTCAGTACCACACCGGGTGGGGGGAGATGGGATCCTTGTGCTCTATGTGGGGCTCAGTACCACACCGGGTGGGGGGAGATGGGATCCTCCTGTTCTGTGTGGGGCTCAGTACCACACCGGGTGGGGGGGCGATGGGATCCTCCTGTTCTGTGTGGGGCTCAGTACCACACCGGGTGGGCGGAGATGGGATCTCCTGTTCTGTGTGGGGCTCAGTACCACACCGGGTGGGGGGAGATGGGATCCTCCTGCTCTGTGTGGGGCTCAGTACCACACCGGGTGGGGGGGAGATGGGATCCTCCTGCTCTATGTGGGGCTCAGTACCACACCGGATGGGACGGGGGATCTGGGATCCTCCTGCTCTGTGTGGGGCTCAGTACCACACCGGGTGGGGGGCGATGGGATCCTCCTGTTCTGTGTGGGGCTCAGTACCACACCAGGTGGGGGGAGATGGGACCCTCCTGCTCTATGTGGGGCTCAGTACCACACCGGGTGGGGGGAGATGGGATCCTCCTGCTCTGTGTGGGGCTCAGTACCACACCGGGTGGGGGGAGATGGTATCCTCCTGCTCCGAGTGGGGCTCAGTACCACACCGGGTGGGGGGAGATGGAATCCTCCTGCTCTGCGTGGGGCTCAGTACCACACCCGGTGGGGGGAGATGGGATCCTCCCGCTCTGTGTGGGGCTCAGTACCACACCGGGTGAGGGGAGATGGGATCCTCCTGTTCTGTGTGGGGCTCAGTACCACACCGGGTGGGGCGAGATGGGATCCTCCCGCTCTGTGTGGGGCTCAGTACCACACCGGGTGGGGGGAGATGGGATCGTCCTGTTCTGTGTGGGGCTCAGTACCACACCGGGTGGGGGGAGGTGGGATCCTCCTGCTCGTTGTGGGGCTCAGTACCACACCGGGTGGGGGGAGATGGGATCCTCCTGCTCTGTGTGGGGCTCAGTACAACACCAGGTGGGGGGAGATGGGATCCTCCTGTTCTGTGTGGGGCTCAATACCACACCGGGTGGGGGGAGATGGGATCCTCCTGTTCTGTGTGGGGCTCAGTACCACACCGGGTGGGGGGAGATGGGATCCTCCTGTTCTGTGTGGGGCTCAGTACCACACCTGGTGGGGGGAGATCGGATCCTCCTGCTCTGTGTGGGGCTCAGTACCACACCGGGTGGGGGGTGATGGGATCCTCCTGCTCTATGTGGGGCTCAGTACCACACCGGGTGGGGGGAGATGAGATCCTCCTGCTCTGTGTCGGGCTCAGTACCACACCGGGTGGGGGGAGATGGGATCCTCCTGCTCTATGTGGGGCTCAGTACCACACCAGGTGGGGGGAGATGGGATCCTCCTGTTCTGTGTGGGGCTCAGTACCACACCGGGTGGGGGGTGATGGGATCCTCCTGTTCTATGTGGGGCTCAGTACCACACCGGGTGGGGTGAGATGGGATCCTCCTGCTCTGTGTGGGGCTCAGTACCACACCGGATGGGACGGGGGATCTGGGATCCTCCTGCTCTATGTGGGGCTCAGTACCACACCGGGTGGGGGGAGATGGGATCCTCCTGTTCTGTGTGGGGCTCAGTACCACACCGGGTGGGGGGAGATGGGATCCTCCTGCTCTGTGTGGGGCTCAGTACCACACCAGGTGGGGGGGAGATGGGATCGTCCTGTTCTGTGTGGGGCTCAGTACCACACCGGGTGGGTGGTGATGGGATCCTCCTGCTCTTTGTGGGGCTCAGTACCACACCGGGTGGGGGGAGATGTGATCCTCCTGTTCTGTGTGGGGCTCAGTACCACACCGGGTGGGGGGAGATGGGATCCTCCTGCTCTTTGTGGGGCTCAGTACCACACCAGGTGGGGGGATCTGGGATCCTCCTGTTCTGTGTGGGGCTCAGTACCACACCGGGTGGGGGGAGATGGGATCCCCCTGCTCTGTGTGGGGCTCAGTACCACACCGGATGGGACGGGGGATCTGGGATCCTCCTGCTCTGTGTGGGGCTCAGTACCACACCGGGTGGGGGGGAGATGGGATCCTCCTGCTCTATGTGGGGCTCAGTACCACACCGGATGGGACGGGGGATCTGGGATCCTCCTGCTCTATGTGGGGCTCAGTACCACACCGGGTGGGGGGATCTGGGATCCTCCTGCTCTGTGTGGGGCTCAGTACCACAACGGGTGGGGGGAGATGGGATCCTCCTGTTCTGTGTGGGGCTCAGTACCACACCGGGTGGGGGGAGATGGGATCCTCCTGCTCTATGTGGGGCTCAGTACCACACCGGGTGGGGGGAGATGGGATCCTCCTGCTCTGTGTGGGGCTCAGTACCACACCGGGTGGGGGGAGATGGGATCCTCCTGCTCTGTGTGGGGCTCAGTACCACACCGGGTGGGTGGTGATGGGATGCTCCTGTTCTGTGTGGGGCTCAGTACCACACCGGGTGGGGGGAGATGGGATCCTCCTGCTCTTTGTGGGGCTCAGTACCACACCGGGTGGGGGGTGATGCGATCCTCCTGTTCTGTGTGGGGTCAGTGCCACACCGGGTGGGGGGAGATGTTATCCTCCTGCTCTGTGTGGGGCTCAGTACCACACCGGTTGGGGGGAGATGGGATCCTCCTGTTCTGTGTGGGGCTCAGTACCACACCGGGTGGGGGGAGATGGGATCCTCCTGCTCGATGTGGGGCTCAGTACCACACCGGGTGGGGGGATCTGGGAACCTGCTGCTCTGTGTGGGGCTCAGTACCACGCCAGGTGGGGGGAGATGGGATCCTCCTGCTCTGTGTGGGGCTCAGTACCACACCGGGTGGGGGGAGATGGGATCCTCCTGTTCTGTGTGGGGCTCAGTACCACACCGGGTGGGGGGAGATGGGATCCTCCAGTTCTGTGTGGGGCTCAGTACCACACCGGGTGGGGGGAGATGGGATCCTCCTGTTCTGTGTGGGGCTCAGTACCACACCGGGTGGGGGGAGATGGGATCCTCCCGCTCTATGCGGGGCTCAGTACCACACCGGGTGGGCGGAGATGGGATCTCCTGTTCTGTGTGGGGCTCAGTACCACACCGGGTGGGCGGAGATGGGATCTCCTGCTCTGTGTGGGGCTCAGTACCACACCGGATGGGACGGGGGATCTGGGATCCTCCTGCTCTATGTGGGGCTCAGTACCACACCGGGTGGGGGGATCTGGGATCCTCCTGCTCTGTGTGGGGCTCAGTACCACACCGGGTGGGGGGAGATGGGACCCTCCTGCTCTATGTGGGGCTCAGGACCACACCGGGTGGGGGGAGATGGGATCCTCCTGCTCTGTGTGGGGCTCAGTACCACGCCGGGTGGGGGGAGATGGGATCCTCCTGCTCTGTGTGGGGCTCAGTACCACACCGGGTGGGGGGAGATGGTATCCTCCTGCTCCGAGTGGGGCTCAGTACCACACCGGGTGTGGCGAGATGGGATCCTCGCGCTCTGTGTGGGGCTCAGTACCACACCGGGTGGGGGGAGGTGGGATCCTCGCGCTCTGTGTGGGGCTCAGTACCACACCGGTTGGGGGGAGGTGGGATCCTCCTGGTCTGTGTGGGGCTCAGTACCACACCGGGTAGGGGGAGATGGGATCCTCCTGCTCTGTGTGGGGCTCAGTACCACACCGGGTGGGACGGGGGATCTGGGATCCTCCTGCTCTATGTGGGGCTCAGTACCACACCGGGTGGGGGGAGATGGGATCCTCCTGCTCTATGTGGGGCTCAGTACCACACCGGGTGGGGGGAGATGGGATCCTCCTGTTCTGTGTCGGGCACAGTACCACGCCAGGTGGGGGGAGATGGGATCCTCCTGTTCTGTGTGGGGCTCAGTACCACACCGGGTGGGGGGAGATGGGATCCTCCCGCTCTGTCTGGGGCTCAGTACCACACCGGATGGGACGGGAGATCGGATCCTCCTGCTCTGTGTGGGGCTCAGTACCACACCGGGTGGGGGGAGATGGGATCCTCCTGTTCTGTGTGGGGCTCAGTACCACACCGGGTGGGCGGAGATGGGATCTCCTGTTCTGTGTGGGGCTCAGTACCACACCGGGTGGGGGGAGATGGGATCCTCCCGCTCTGTGTGGGGCTCAGTACCACACCGGATGGGACGGGAGATCGGATCCTCCTGCTCTGTGTGGGGCTCAGTACCACACCGGGTGGGGGGAGATGGGATCCTCCTGTTCTGTGTGGGGCTCAGTACCACACCGGGTGGGGGGAGATGGGATCCTCCTGCTCTGTGTGGGGCTCAGTACCACACCGGGTGGGGGGAGATGGGATCCTCCTGCTCTGTGTGGGGCTCAGTACCACACCGGGTGGGGGGAGATGGGATCTCCTGTTCTGTGTGGGGCTCAGTACCACACCGGGTGGCGGGGAGATGGGATCCTCCTGCTCTATGTGGGGCTCAGTACCACATCGGATGGGACGGGGATCTGGGATCCTCCTGCTCTATGTGGGGCTCAGTACCACACCGGGTGGGGGGATCTGGGATCCTCCTGCTCTGTGTGGGGCTCAGTACCACACCAGGTGGGGGGAGATGGGACCCTCCTGCTCTATGTGGGGCTCAGTACCACACCGGGTGGGGGGAGATGGTATCCTCCTGCTCCGAGTGGGGCTCAGAACCACACCGGGTGGGGGGAGATGGAATCCTCCTGCTCTGCGTGGGGCTCAGTACCACACCGGGTGGGGGGAGATGGGATCCTCCTGTTCTGTGTGGGGCTCAGTACCACACCGGGTGGGGGGAGATGGGATCCTCCCGCTCTGTGTGGGGCTCAGTACCACACCGGGTGGGGGCAGATGGGATCGTCCTGTTCTGTGTGGGGCTCAGTACCACACCGGGTGGGGGGAGGTGGGATCCTCCTGCTCGTTGTGGGGCTCAGTACCACACCGGGTGGGGGGAGGTGGGATCCTCCTGCTCTATGTGGGGCTCAGTACCACACCAGGTGGGGGGAGATGGGATCCTCCTGTTCTGTGTGGGGCTCAATACCACGCCGGGTGGGGGGAGATGGGATCCTCCTGTTCTGTGTGGGGCTCAGTACCACACCGGGTGGGGGGAGATGGGATCCTCCTGTTCTGTGTGGGGCTCAGTACCACACCGGGTGGGGGGAGATGGGATCCTCCTGTTCTGTGTGGGGCTCAGTACCACACCTGGTGGGGGGAGATGGGATCCTCCTGTTCTGTGTGGGGCTCAGTACCACACCGGGTGGGGGGAGATCGGATCCTCCTGCTCTGTGTGGGGCTCAGTACCACACCGGGTGGGGGGAGATGGGATCCTCCTGCTCTATGTGGGGCTCAGTACCACACCGGGTGGGGGGTGATGGGATCCTCCTGTTCTATGTGGGGCTCAGTACCATACCGGGTGGGGGGAGATGGGATCCTCCTGCTCTATGTGGGGCTCAGTACCACACCGGGTGGGGGGAGATGAGATCCTCCTGCTCTGTGTGGGGCTCAGTACCACACCGGGTGGGGGGATCTGGGATCCTCCTGCTCTGCGTGGGGCTCAGTACCACACCGGGTGGGGGGAGATGGGATCCTCCTGTTCTGTGTGGGGCTCAGTACCACACCGGGTGGGGGGAGATGGGATCCTCCTGCTCTACGTGGGGCTCAGTACCACACCGGGTGGGGGGAGATGGGATCCTCCTGCTCTGTGTGGGGCTCAGTACCACACTGGGGGGGGGGAGATGGGATCCTCCTGCTCTGTGTGGGGCTCAGTACCACACCGGATGGGGGGAGATGGGATCCTCCTGCTCTGTGTGGGGCTCAGTACCACACCGGGTGGGGGGAGATGTGATCCTCCTGTTCTGTGTGGGGCTCAGTACCACACTGGGGGGGGGGAGATGGGATCCTCCTGCTCTTTGTGGGGCTCAGTACCACACCAGGTGGGGGGATCTGGGATCCTCCTGTTCTGTGTGGGGCTCAGTACCACACCGGGTGGGGGGAGATGGGATCCTCCTGCTCTGTGTGGGGCTCAGTACCACACCGGATGGGACGGGGGATCTGGGATCCTCCTGCTCTGTGTGGGGCTCAGTACCACACCGGGTGGGGGGAGATGGGATCCTCCTGCTCTGTGTGGGGCTCAGTACCACACCGGATGGGACGGGGGATCTGGGATCCTCCTGCTCTATGTGGGGCTCAGTACCACACCGGGTGGGGGGATCTGGGATGGGATCCTCCTGCTCTGTGTGGGGCTCAGTACCACACCGGGTGGGGGGCGATGGGATCCTCCTGTTCTGTGTGGGGCTCAGTACCACACCGGGTGGGGGGAGATGGGATCCTCCTGCTCTATGTGGGGCTCAGTACCACACCCGGTGGGGGGAGATGGGATCCTCCCGCTCTGTGTGGGGCTCGGTACCACACCGGGTGGGGGGAGATGGGATCCTCCTGTTCTGTGTGGGGCTCAGTACCACACCGGGTGGGGGGAGATGGGATCCTCCTGCTCTTTGTGGGGCTCAGTACCACACCGGGTGGGGGGAGATGGGATCCTCCCGCTCTGTGTGGGGCTCAGTACCACACCGGGTGGGTGGTGATGGGATGCTCCTGTTCTGTGTGGGGCTCAGTACCACACCGGGTGGGGGGAGATGGGATCCTCCTGCTCGATGTGGGGCTCAGTACCACACCGGGTGGGGGGAGATGGGATCTTCCTGCTCTGTGTGGGGCTCAGTACCACACCGGGTGGGGGGAGATGGGATCCTCCTGTTCTGTGTGGGGCTCAGTACCACACCGGGTGGGGGGAGATGGGATCCTCCTGCTCAATGTGGGGCTAAGTACCACACCGGGTGGGGGGAGATGGGATCCTCCTGCTCTATGTGGGGCTCAGTACCACACCGGGTGTGGCGAGATGGGATCCTCCTGCTCTATGTGGGGCTCAGTACCACACCGGGTGGGGGGAGATGGGATCTCCTGTTCTGTGTGGGGCTCAGTACCACACCGGGTGGGGGGAGATGGGATCCTCCTGCTCTGTGTGGGGCTCAGTACCACACCGGATGGGACGGGGGATCTGGGATCCTCCTGCTCTGTGTGGGGCTCAGTACCACACCGGGTGGGTGGTGATGGGATCCTCCTGCTCTGTGTGGGGCTCAGTACCACACCGGGTGGGGGGAGATGGGATCCTCCTGCTCTGTGTGGGGCTCAGTACCACACCGGGTGGGACGGGGGATCTGGGATCCTCCTGCTCTACGTGGGGCTCAGTACCACACCGGGTGGGGGGCAATGGGATACTCCTGTTCTGTGTGGGGCTCAGTACCACACCGGGTGGGGGCAGATGGGACCCTCCTGCTCTATGTGGGGCTCAGTACCACACCCGGTGGGGGGAGATGGGATCCTCCCGCTCTGTGTGGGGCTCAGTACCACGCCGGGTGGGGGGAGATGGGATCCTCCTGCTCTGTGTGGGGCTCAGTACCACACCGGGTAGGGGGAGATGGGATCCTCCTGCTCTGTGTGGGGCTCAGTACCACACCGGGTGGGGGGAGATGGGATCCTCCTGTTCTGTGTGGGGCTCAGTACCACACCGGGTGGGGGGAGATGGGATCCTCCTGTTCTGTGTGGGGCTCAGTACCACACCGGGTGGGGGGAGATGGGATCCTCCTGCTCTATGTGGGGCTCAGTACCACACCGGGTGCGGGGAGATGTGATCCTCCTGTTCTGTGTGGGGCTCAGTACCACACTGGGGGGGGGAGATGGGATCCTCCTGCTCTTTGTGGGGCTCAGTACCACACCAGGTGGGGGGATCTGGGATCCTCCTGTTCTGTGTGGGGCTCAGTACCACACCGGGTGGGGGGAGATGGGATCCTCCTGCTCTGTGTGGGGCTCAGTACCACACCAGGTGGGGGGATCTGGGATCCTCCTGTTCTGTGTGGGGCTCAGTACCACACCGGGTGGGGGGAGATGGGATCCTCCTGCTCTGTGTGGGGCTCAGTACCACACCGGATGGGACGGGGGATCTGGGATCCTCCTGCTCTATGTGGGGCTCAGTACCACACCGGGTGGGGGGATCTGGGATCCTCCTGCTCTGTGTGGGGCTCAGTACCACACCGGGTGGGGGGAGATGGGATCCTCCTGCTCTATGTGGGGCTCAGTACCACACCCGGTGGGGGGAGATGGGTTCCTCCCGCTCTGTGTGGGGCTCGGTACCACACCGGGTGGGGGGAGATGGGATCCTCCTGTTCTGTGTGGGGCTCAGTACCACACCGGGTGGGGGGAGATGGGATCCTCCTGCTCTATGTGGGGCTCAGTACCACACCGGGTGGGGGGAGATGGGATCCTCCCGCTCTGTGTGGGGCTCAGTACCACACCGGGTGGGTGGTGATGGGATGCTCCTGTTCTGTGTGGGGCTCAGTACCACACCGGGTGGGGGGAGATGGGATCCTCCTGCTCTATGTGGGGCTCAGTACCACACCGGGTGGGGGGAGATCGGATCTTCCTGCTCTGTGTCGGGCTCAGTACCACACCGGGTGGGGGGAGATCGGATCCTCCTGCTCTGTGTGGGGCTCAGTACCACACCGGGTGGGGGGTGATGGGATCCTCCTGCTCTATGTGGGGCTCAGTACCACACCGGGTGGGGGGAGATGAGATCCTCCTGCTCTGTGTCGGGCTCAGTACCACACCGGGTGGGGGGAGATGGGATCCTCCTGCTCTATGTGGGGCTCAGTACCAGACCAGGTGGGGGGAGATGGGATCCTCCTGTTCTGTGTGGGGCTCAGTACCACACCGGGTGGGGGGTGATGGGATCCTCCTGTTCTATGTGGGGCTCAGTACCACACCGGGTGGGGGGAGATGGGATCCTCCTGCTCTGTGTGGGGCTCAGTACCACACCGGATGGGACGGGGGATCTGGGATCCTCCTGCTCTATGTGGGGCTCAGTACCACACCGGGTGGGGGGAGATGGGATCCTCCTGTTCTGTGTGGGGCTCAGTACCACACCGGGTGGGGGGAGATGGGATCCTCCTGCTCTGTGTGGGGCTCAGTACCACACCAGGTGGGGGGGAGATGGGATCGTCCTGTTCTGTGTGGGGCTCAGTACCACACCGGGTGGGTGGTGATGGGATCCTCCTGCTCTTTGTGGGGCTCAGTACCACACCGGGTGGGGGGAGATGTGATCCTCCTGTTCTGTGTGGGGCTCAGTACCACACTGGTGGGGGGGGAGATGGGATCCTCCTGCTCTTTGTGGGGCTCAGTACCACACCAGGTGGGGGGATCTGGGATCCTCCTGTTCTGTGTGGGGCTCAGTACCACACCGGGTGGGGGGAGATGGGATCCCCCTGCTCTGTGTGGGGCTCAGTACCACACCGGATGGGACGGGGGTTCTGGGATCCTCCTGCTCTGTGTGGGGCTCAGTACCACACCGGGTGGGGGGGAGATGGGATCCTCCTGCTCTATGTGGGGCTCAGTACCACACCGGATGGGACGGGGGATCTGGGATCCTCCTGCTCTATGTGGGGCTCAGTACCACACCGGGTGGGGGGATCTGGGATCCTCCTGCTCTGTGTGGGGCTCAGTACCACAACGGGTGGGGGGAGATGGGATCCTCCTGTTCTGTGTGGTGCTCAGTACCACACCGGGTGGGGGGAGATGGGATCCTCCTGCTCTATGTGGGGCTCAGTACCACACCGGGTGGGGGGAGATGGGATCCTCCTGCTCTGTGTGGGGCTCAGTACCACACCGGGTGGGGGGAGATGGGATCCTCCTGCTCTGTGTGGGGCTCAGTACCACACCGGGTGGGGGGAGATGGGATCCTCCTGCTCGATGTGGGGCTCAGTACCACACCGGGTGGGGGGATCTGGGAACCTGCTGCTCTGTGTGGGGCTCAGTACCACGCCAGGTGGGGGGAGATGGGATCCTCCTGCTCTGTGTGGGGCTCAGTACCACACCGGGTGGGGGGAGATGGGATCCTCCTGTTCTGTGTGGGGCTCAGTACCACACCGGGTGGGGGGAGATGGGATCCTCCAGTTCTGTGTGGGGCTCAGTACCACACCGGGTGGGGGGAGATGGGATCCTCCTGTTCTGTGTGGGGCTCAGTACCACACCGGGTGGGGGGAGATGGGATCCTCCCGCTCTATGCGGGGCTCAGTACCACACCGGGTGGGCGGAGATGGGATCTCCTGTTCTGTGTGGGGCTCAGTACCACACCGGGTGGGCGGAGATGGGATCTCCTGCTCTGTGTGGGGCTCAGTACCACACCGGATGGGACGGGGGATCTGGGATCCTCCTGCTCTATGTGGGGCTCAGTACCACACCGGGTGGGGGGATCTGGGATCCTCCTGCTCTGTGTGGGGCTCAGTACCACACCGGGTGGGGGGAGATGGGACCCTCCTGCTCTATGTGGGGCTCAGGACCACACCGGGTGGGGGGAGATGGGATCCTCCTGCTCTGTGTCGGGCTCAGTACCACACCGGGTGGGGGGAGATGGGATCCTCCTGCTCTATGTGGGGCTCAGTACCAGACCAGGTGGGGGGAGATGGGATCCTCCTGTTCTGTGTGGGGCTCAGTACCACACCGGGTGGGGGGTGATGGGATCCTCCTGTTCTATGTGGGGCTCAGTACCACACCGGGTGGGGGGAGATGGGATCCTCCTGCTCTGTGTGGGGCTCAGTACCACACCGGATGGGACGGGGGATCTGGGATCCTCCTGCTCTATGTGGGGCTCAGTACCACACCGGGTGGGGGGAGATGGGATCCTCCTGTTCTGTGTGGGGCTCAGTACCACACCGGGTGGGGGGAGATGGGATCCTCCTGCTCTGTGTGGGGCTCAGTACCACACCAGGTGGGGGGGAGATGGGATCGTCCTGTTCTGTGTGGGGCTCAGTACCACACCGGGTGGGTGGTGATGGGATCCTCCTGCTCTTTGTGGGGCTCAGTACCACACCGGGTGGGGGGAGATGTGATCCTCCTGTTCTGTGTGGGGCTCAGTACCACACTGGTGGGGGGGGAGATGGGATCCTCCTGCTCTTTGTGGGGCTCAGTACCACACCAGGTGGGGGGATCTGGGATCCTCCTGTTCTGTGTGGGGCTCAGTACCACACCGGGTGGGGGGAGATGGGATCCCCCTGCTCTGTGTGGGGCTCAGTACCACACCGGATGGGACGGGGGTTCTGGGATCCTCCTGCTCTGTGTGGGGCTCAGTACCACACCGGGTGGGGGGGAGATGGGATCCTCCTGCTCTATGTGGGGCTCAGTACCACACCGGATGGGACGGGGGATCTGGGATCCTCCTGCTCTATGTGGGGCTCAGTACCACACCGGGTGGGGGGATCTGGGATCCTCCTGCTCTGTGTGGGGCTCAGTACCACAACGGGTGGGGGGAGATGGGATCCTCCTGTTCTGTGTGGTGCTCAGTACCACACCGGGTGGGGGGAGATGGGATCCTCCTGCTCTATGTGGGGCTCAGTACCACACCGGGTGGGGGGAGATGGGATCCTCCTGCTCTGTGTGGGGCTCAGTACCACACCGGGTGGGGGGAGATGGGATCCTCCTGCTCTGTGTGGGGCTCAGTACCACACCGGGTGGGGGGAGATGGGATCCTCCTGCTCGATGTGGGGCTCAGTACCACACCGGGTGGGGGGATCTGGGAACCTGCTGCTCTGTGTGGGGCTCAGTACCACGCCAGGTGGGGGGAGATGGGATCCTCCTGCTCTGTGTGGGGCTCAGTACCACACCGGGTGGGGGGAGATGGGATCCTCCTGTTCTGTGTGGGGCTCAGTACCACACCGGGTGGGGGGAGATGGGATCCTCCAGTTCTGTGTGGGGCTCAGTACCACACCGGGTGGGGGGAGATGGGATCCTCCTGTTCTGTGTGGGGCTCAGTACCACACCGGGTGGGGGGAGATGGGATCCTCCCGCTCTATGCGGGGCTCAGTACCACACCGGGTGGGCGGAGATGGGATCTCCTGTTCTGTGTGGGGCTCAGTACCACACCGGGTGGGCGGAGATGGGATCTCCTGCTCTGTGTGGGGCTCAGTACCACACCGGATGGGACGGGGGATCTGGGATCCTCCTGCTCTATGTGGGGCTCAGTACCACACCGGGTGGGGGGATCTGGGATCCTCCTGCTCTGTGTGGGGCTCAGTACCACACCGGGTGGGGGGAGATGGGACCCTCCTGCTCTATGTGGGGCTCAGGACCACACCGGGTGGGGGGAGATGGGATCCTCCTGCTCTGTGTGGGGCTCAGTACCACACCGGGTGGGGGGAGATGGTATCCTCCTGCTCCGAGTGGGGCTCAGTACCACACCGGGTGTGGCGAGATGGGATCCTCGCGCTCTGTGTGGGGCTCAGTACCACACCGGTTGGGGGGAGGTGGGATCCTCCTGCTCTGTGTGGGGCTCAGTACCACACCGGGTAGGGGGAGATGGGATCCTCCTGCTCTGTGTGGGGCTCAGTACCACACCGGGTGGGACGGGGGATCTGGGATCCTCCTGCTCTATGTGGGGCTCAGTACCACACCGGGTGGGGGGAGATGGGATCCTCCTGCTCTATGTGGGGCTCAGTACCACACCGGGTGGGGGGAGATGGGATCCTCCTGTTCTGTGTCGGGCACAGTACCACGCCAGGTGGGGGGAGATGGGATCCTCCTGTTCTGTGTGGGGCTCAGTACCACACCGGGTGAGGGGAGATGGGATTGTCCTGTTCTGTGTGGGGCTCAGTACCACACCGGGTGGGGGGAGATGGGATCCTCCCGCTCTGTGTGGGGCTCAGTACCACACCGGATGGGACGGGAGATCGGATCCTCCTGCTCTGTGTGGGGCTCAGTACCACACCGGGTGGGGGGAGATGGGATCCTCCTGTTCTGTGTGGGGCTCAGTACCACACCGGGTGGGCGGAGATGGGATCTCCTGTTCTGTGTGGGGCTCAGTACCACACCGGGTGGGGGGAGATGGGATCCTCCTGCTCTGTGTGGGGCTCAGTACCACACCGGGTGGGGGGAGATGGGATCTCCTGTTCTGTGTGGGGCTCAGTACCACACCGGGTGGCGGGGAGATGGGATCCTCCTGCTCTGTGTGGGGCTCAGTACCACACCGGGTGGCGGGGAGATGGGATCCTCCTGCTCTATGTGGGGCTCAGTACCACATCGGATGGGACGGGGATCTGGGATCCTCCTGCTCTATGTGGGGCTCAGTACCACACCGGGTGGGGGGATCTGGGATCCTCCTGCTCTGTGTGGGGCTCAGTACCACACCGGGTGGGGGGAGATGGGATCCTCCTGCTCTGTGTGGGGCTCAGTACCACACCGGGTGGGGGGAGATGGTATCCTCCTGCTCCGAGTGGGGCTCAGTACCACACCGGGTGGGGGGAGATGGAATCCTCCTGCTCTGCGTGGGGCTCAGTACCACACCGGGTGGGGGGAGATGGGATCCTCCTGTTCTGTGTGGGGCTCAGTACCACACCGGGTGGGGGGAGATGGGATCGTCCTGTTCTGTGTGGGGCTCAGTACCACACCGGGTGGGGGGAGGTGGGATCCTCCTGCTCGTTGTGGGGCTCAGTACCACACCGGGTGGGGGAGGTGGGATCCTCCTGCTCTGTGTGGGGCTCAGTACCACACCAGGTGGGGGAGATGGGATCCTCCTGTTCTGTGTGGGGCTCAATACCACGCCGGGTGGGGGGAGATGGGATCCTCCTGTTCTGTGTGGGGCTCAGTACCACACCGGGTGGGGGGAGATGGGATCCTCCTGTTCTGTGTGGGGCTCAGTACCACACCGGTGGGGGGAGATGGGATCCTCCTGTTCTGTGTGGGGCTCAGTACCACACCTGGTGGGGGAGATCGGATCCTCCTGCTCTGTGTGGGGCTCAGTACCACACCGGGTGGGGGGTGATGGATCCTCCTGCTCTATGTGGGGCTCAGTACCACACCGGGTGGGGGGAGATGAGATCCTCCTGCTCTGTGTGGGGCTCAGTACCACACCGGGTGGGGGGAGATGGGATCCTCCTGCTCTATGTGGGGCTCAGTACCACACCAGGTGGGGGGAGATGGGATCCTCCTGTTCTGTGTGGGGCTCAGTACCACACCGGGTGGGGGGTGATGGGATCCTCCTGTTCTATGTGGGGCTCAGTACCACACCGGGTGGGGGGAGATGGGATCCTCCTGCTCTGTGTGGGGCTCAGTACCACACCGGATGGGACGGGGGATCTGGGATCCTCCTGCTCTATGTGGGGCTCAGTACCACACCGGGTGGGGGGATCTGGGATCCTCCTGCTCTGCGTGGGGCTCAGTACCACACCGGGTGGGGGGAGATGGGATCCTCCTGTTCTGTGTGGGGCCTCAGTACCACACGGGTGGGGGGAGATGGGATCCTCCTGCTCTGTGTGGGGCTCAGTACCACACCGGGTGGGGGGGAGATGGATCGTCCTGTTCTGTGTGGGGCTCAGTACCACACTGGGGGGGGAGATGGGATCCTCCTGCTCTTTGTGGGGCTCAGTACCACACCAGGTGGGGGGATCTGGGATCCTCCTGTTCTGTGTGGGGCTCAGTACCACACCGGGTGGGGGGAGATGGGATCCTCCTGCTCTGTGTGGGGCTCAGTACCACACCGGATGGGACGGGGGATCTGGGATCCTCCTGCTCTATGTGGGGCTCAGTACCACACCGGGTGGGGGAGATGGGATCCTCCTGCTCTGTGTGGGGCTCAGTACCACACCGGATGGGACGGGGGATCTGGGATCCTCCTGCTCTATGTGGGCTCAGTACCACACCGGGTGGGGGGATCTGGGATCCTCCTGCTCTGTGTGGGGCTCAGTACCACACCGGGTGGGGGAGATGGGATCCTCCTGCTCTGTGTGGGGCTCAGTACCACACCGGGTGGGGGAGATGGGATCCTCCTGCTCTATGTGGGGCTCAGTACCACACCGGGTGGGGGGAGATGGGATCCTCCTGCTCTATGTGGGGCTCAGTACCACACCCGGTGGGGGGAGATGGGATCCTCCCGCTCTGTGTGGGGCTCGGTACCACACCGGGTGGGGGGAGATGGGATCCTCCTGCTCTTTGTGGGGCTCAGTACCACACCGGGTGGGGGTGATGCGATCCTCCTGTTCTGTGTGGGGTCAGTGCCACACCGGGTGGGGGGAGATGTTATCCTCCTGCTCTGTGTGGGGCTCAGTACCACACCGGTTGGGGGGAGATGGGATCCTCCTGTTCTGTGTGGGGCTCAGTACCACACCGGGTGGGGGGAGATGGGATCCTCCTGCTCGATGTGGGGCTCAGTACCACACCGGGTGGGGGATCTGGGAACCTGCTGCTCTGTGTGGGGCTCAGTACCACGCCAGGTGGGGGGAGATGGGATCCTCCTGCTCTGTGTGGGGCTCAGTACCACACCGGGTGGGGGGAGATGGGATCCTCCTGTTCTGTGTGGGGCTCAGTACCACACCGGGTGGGGGAGATGGGATCCTCCAGTTCTGTGTGGGGCTCAGTACCACACCGGGTGGGGGGAGATGGGATCCTCCTGTTCTGTGTGGGGCTCAGTACCACACCGGGTGGGGGGAGATGGGATCCTCCCGCTCTATGCGGGGCTCAGTACCACACCGGGTGGGCGGAGATGGGATCTCCTGTTCTGTGTGGGGCTCAGTACCACACCGGGTGGGCGGAGATGGGATCTCCTGCTCTGTGTGGGGCTCAGTACCACACCGGATGGACGGGGGATCTGGGATCCTCCTGCTCTATGTGGGGCTCAGTACCACACCGGGTGGGGGGATCTGGGATCCTCCTGCTCTGTGTGGGGCTCAGTACCACACCGGGTGGGGGGAGATGGGACCCTCCTGCTCTATGTGGGGCTCAGGACCACACGGGTGGGGGGAGATGGGATCCTCCTGCTCTGTGTGGGGCTCAGTACCACGCCGGGTGGGGGGAGATGGGATCCTCCTGCTCTGTGTGGGGCTCAGTACCACACCGGGTGGGGGGAGATGGTATCCTCCTGCTCCGAGTGGGGCTCAGTACCACACCGGGTGTGGCGAGATGGGATCCTCGCGCTCTGTGTGGGGCTCAGTACCACACCGGGTGGGGGGAGGTGGGATCCTCGCGCTCTGTGTGGGGCTCAGTACCACACCGGTTGGGGGGAGGTGGGATCCTCCTGGTCTGTGTGGGGCTCAGTACCACACCGGGTAGGGGAGATGGGATCCTCCTGCTCTGTGTGGGGCTCAGTACCACACCGGGTGGGACGGGGGATCTGGGATCCTCCTGCTCTATGTGGGGCTCAGTTACCACACCGGGTGGGCGGAGATGGATCTCCTGTTCTGTGTGGGGCTCAGTACCACACCGGGTGGGGGGAGATGGGATCCTCCCGCTCTGTGTGGGCTCAGTACCACACCGGATGGGACGGGAGATCGGATCCTCCTGCTCTGTGTGGGGCTCAGTACCACACCGGGTGGGGGGAGATGGGATCCTCCTGTTCTGTGTGGGGCTCAGTACCACACCGGGTGGGGGGAGATGGGATCCTCCTGCTCTGTGTGGGGCTCAGTACCACACCGGGTGGGGGGAGATGGGATCCTCCTGCTCTGTGTGGGGCTCAGTACCACACCGGGTGGGGGGAGATGGATCTCCTGTTCTGTGTGGGGCTCAGTACCACACCGGGTGGCGGGGAGATGGGATCCTCCTGCTCTATGTGGGGCTCAGTACCACATCGGATGGGACGGGGATCTGGGATCCTCCTGCTCTATGTGGGGCTCAGTACCACACCGGGTGGGGGATCTGGGATCCTCCTGCTCTGTGTGGGGCTCAGTACCACACCAGGTGGGGGGGAGATGGGACCCTCCTGCTCTATGTGGGGCTCAGTACCACACCGGGTGGGGGGAGATGGTATCCTCCTGCTCCGAGTGGGGCTCAGAACCACACCGGGTGGGGGGAGATGGAATCCTCCTGCTCTGCGTGGGGCTCAGTACCACACCGGGTGGGGGAGATGGGATCCTCCTGTTCTGTGTGGGGCTCAGTACACACCGGGTGGGGGGAGATGGGATCCTCCCGCTCTGTGTGGGGCTCAGTACCACACCGGGTGGGGCAGATGGGATCGTCCTGTTCTGTGTGGGGCTCAGTACCACACCGGGTGGGGGGAGGTGGGATCCTCCTGCTCGTTGTGGGGCTCAGTACCACACCGGGTGGGGGGAGGTGGGATCCTCCTGCTCTATGTGGGGCTCAGTACCACACCAGGTGGGGGGGAGATGGGATCCTCTCTGTTCTGTGTGGGGGCTCAATACCACGCCGGGTGGGGGGAGATGGGATCCTCCTGTTCTGTGTGGGGCTCAGTACCACACCGGGTGGGGGGAGATGGGATCCTCCTGTTCTGTGTGGGGCTCAGTACCACACCGGGTGGGGGAGATGGGATCCTCCTGTTCTGTGTGGGGCTCAGTACCACACCTGGTGGGGGGAGATGGGATCCTCTGTTCTGTGTGGGGCTCAGTACCACACCGGGTGGGGGGAGATCGGATCCTCCTGCTCTGTGTGGGGCTCAGTACCACACCGGGTGGGGGGTGATGGGATCCTCCTGCTCTATGTGGGGCTCAGTACCACACCGGGTGGGGGGAGATGAGATCCTCCTGCTCTGTGTGGGGCTCAGTACCACACCGGGTGGGGGGAGATGGGATCCTCCTGCTCTATGTGGGGCTCAGTACCACACCGGGTGGGGGGTGATGGGATCCTCCTGTTCTATGTGGGGCTCAGTACCATACCGGGTGGGGGGAGATGGGATCCTCCTGCTCTATGTGGGGCTCAGTACCACACCGGGTGGGGGGAGATGAGATCCTCCTGCTCTGTGTGGGGCTCAGTACCACACCGGGTGGGGGGATCTGGGATCCTCCTGCTCTGCGTGGGGCTCAGTACCACACCGGGTGGGGGAGATGGGATCCTCCTGTTCTGTGTGGGGCTCAGTACCACACCGGGTGGGGGGAGATGGGATCCTCCTGCTCTACGTGGGGCTCAGTACCACACCGGGTGGGGGGAGATGGGATCCTCCTGCTCTGTGTGGGGCTCAGTACCACACTGGGGGGGGGGAGATGGGATCCTCCTGCTCTGTGTGGGGCTCAGTACCACACCGGATGGGGGGAGATGGGATCCTCCTGCTCTGTGTGGGGCTCAGTACCACACCGGGTGGGGGAGATGTGATCCTCCTGTTCTGTGTGGGGCTCAGTACCACACTGGGGGGGGGGAGATGGATCCTCCTGCTCTTTGTGGGGCTCAGTACCACACCAGGTGGGGGGATCTGGGATCCTCCTGTTCTGTGTGGGGCTCAGTACCACACCGGGTGGGGGGAGATGGGATCCTCCTGCTCTGTGTGGGGCTCAGTACCACACCGGATGGGACGGGGGATCTGGATCCTCCTGCTCTGTGTGGGGCTCAGTACCACACCGGGTGGGGGGAGATGGGATCCTCCTGCTCTGTGTGGGGCTCAGTACCACACCGGATGGGACGGGGATCTGGGATCCTCCTGCTCTATGTGGGGCTCAGTACCACACCGGGTGGGGGGATCTGGATGGGATCCTCCTGCTCTGTGTGGGGCTCAGTACCACACCGGGTGGGGGGCGATGGGATCCTCCTGTTCTGTGTGGGGCTCAGTACACACCGGGTGGGGGAGATGGGATCCTCCTGCTCTATGTGGGGCTCAGTACCACACCCGGTGGGGGGAGATGGGATCCTCCCGCTCTGTGTGGGCTCGGTACCACACCGGGTGGGGGGAGATGGGATCCTCCTGTTCTGTGTGGGGCTCGTACCACACCGGGTGGGGGGAGATGGATCCTCCTGCTCTTTGTGGGGCTCAGTACCACACCGGGTGGGGGGAGATGGGATCCTCCCGCTCTGTGTGGGGCTCAGTACCACACCGGGTGGGTGGTGATGGGATGCTCTGTTCTGTGTGGGGCTCAGTACCACACCGGGTGGGGGAGATGGGATCCTCCTGCTCGATGTGGGGCTCAGTACCACACCGGGTGGGGGGAGATGGGATCTTCCTGCTCTGTGTGGGGCTCAGTACCACACCGGGTGGGGGGAGATGGGATCCTCCTGTTCTGTGTGGGGCTCAGTACCACACCGGGTGGGGGGAGATGGGATCCTCCTGCTCAATGTGGGGCTAAGTACCACACCGGGTGGGGGGAGATGGGATCCTCCTGCTCTATTGGGGCTCAGTACCACACCGGGTGTGGCGAGATGGGATCCTCCTGCTCTATGTGGGGCTCAGTACCACACCGGGTGGGGGGAGATGGGATCTCCTGTTCTGTGTGGGGCTCAGTACCACACAGGGTGGGGGGAGATGGGATCCTCCTGCTCTGTGTGGGGCTCAGTACCACACCGGATGGGACGGGGGATCTGGGATCCTCCTGCTCTGTGTGGGGCTCAAGTACCACACCGGTGGGTGGTGATGGGATCCTCCTGCTCTGTGTGGGGCTCAGTACCACACCGGGTGGGGGGAGATGGGATCCTCCTGCTCTGTGTGGGGCTCAGTACCACACCGGGTGGGACGGGGGATCTGGATCCTCCTGCTCTACGTGGGGCTCAGTACCACACCGGTGGGGGGCAATGGGATACTCCTGTTCTGTGTGGGGCTCAGTACCACACCGGGTGGGGGCAGATGGGACCCTCCTGCTCTATGTGGGGCTCAGTACCACACCCGGTGGGGGGAGATGGGATCCTCCCGCTCTGTGTGGGGCTCAGTACCACGCCGGGTGGGGGGAGATGGGATCCTCCTGCTCTGTGTGGGGCTCAGTACCACACCGGGTAGGGGAGATGGGATCCTCCTGCTCTGTGTGGGGCTCAGTACCACACCGGGGGGGGGAGATGGGATCCTCCTGTTCTGTGTGGGGCTCAGTACCACACCGGGTGGGGGAGATGGGATCCTCCTGTTCTGTGTGGGGCTCAGTACCACACCGGGTGGGGGGAGATGGGATCCTCCTGCTCTATGTGGGGCTCAGTACCACACCGGGTGCGGGGAGATGTGATCCTCCTGTTCTGTGTGGGCTCAGTACCACACTGGGGGGGGAGATGGGATCCTCCTGCTCTTTGTGGGGCTCAGTACCACACCAGGTGGGGGGATCTGGGATCCTCCTGTTCTGTGTGGGGCTCAGTACCACACCGGGTGGGGGGAGATGGATCCTCCTGCTCTGTGTGGGGCTCAGTACCACACCAGGTGGGGGGATCTGGGATCCTCCTGTTCTGTGTGGGCTCAGTACCACACCGGGTGGGGGGAGATGGGATCCTCCTGCTCTGTGTGGGGCTCAGTACCACACCGGATGGGACGGGGGATCTGGGATCCTCCTGCTCTATGTGGGGCTCAGTACCACACCGGGTGGGGGGATCTGGGATCCTCCTGCTCTGTGTGGGGCTCAGTACCACACCGGGTGGGGGGAGATGGGATCCTCCTGCTCTATGTGGGGCTCAGTACCACACCCGGTGGGGGGAGATGGGTTCCTCCCGCTCTGTGTGGGGCTCGGTACCACACCGGGTGGGGGGAGATGGGATCCTCCTGTTCTGTGTGGGGCTCAGTACCACACCGGGTGGGGGGAGATGGGATCCTCCTGCTCTATGTGGGGCTCAGTACCACACCGGGTGGGGGGAGATGGGATCCTCCCGCTCTGTGTGGGGCTCAGTACCACACCGGGTGGGTGGTGATGGGATGCTCCTGTTCTGTGTGGGGCTCAGTACCACACCGGGTGGGGGAGATGGGATCCTCCTGCTCTATGTGGGGCTCAGTACCACACCGGGTGGGGGGAGATCGGATCTTCCTGCTCTGTGTCGGCTCAGTACCACACCGGGTGGGGGGAGATCGGATCCTCCTGCTCTGTGTGGGGCTCAGTACCACACCGGGTGGGGGGTGATGGGATCCTCCTGCTCTATGTGGGGCTCAGTACCACACGGGTGGGGGAGATGAGATCCTCCTGCTCTGTGTCGGGCTCAGTACCACACCGGGTGGGGGGAGATGGGATCCTCCTGCTCTATGTGGGGCTCAGTACCAGACCAGGTGGGGGGAGATGGGATCCTCCTGTTCTGTGTGGGGCTCAGTACCACACGGGTGGGGGGTGATGGGATCCTCCTGTTCTATGTGGGGCTCAGTACCACACCGGTGGGGGGAGATGGGATCCTCCTGCTCTGTGTGGGGCTCAGTACCACACCGGATGGGACGGGGGATCTGGGATCCTCCTGCTCTATGTGGGGCTCAGTACCACACCGGGTGGGGGAGATGGGATCCTCCTGTTCTGTGTGGGGCTCAGTACCACACCGGGTGGGGGAGATGGGATCCTCCTGCTCTGTGTGGGGCTCAGTACCACACCAGGTGGGGGGGAGATGGATCGTCCTGTTCTGTGTGGGGCTCAGTACCACACCGGGTGGGTGGTGATGGGATCCTCCTGCTCTTTGTGGGGCTCAGTACCACACCGGGTGGGGGGAGATGTGATCCTCCTGTTCTGTGTGGGGCTCAGTACCACACTGGTGGGGGGGAGATGGGATCCTCCTGCTCTTTGTGGGGCTCAGTACCACACCAGGTGGGGGGATCTGGGATCCTCCTGTTCTGTGTGGGGCTCAGTACCACACCGGGTGGGGGGAGATGGGATCCCCCTGCTCTGTGTGGGGCTCAGTACCACACCGGATGGGACGGGGGTTCTGGGATCCTCCTGCTCTGTGTGGGGCTCAGTACCACACCGGGTGGGGGGAGATGGGATCCTCCTGCTCTATGTGGGGCTCAGTACCACACCGGATGGGACGGGGGATCTGGGATCCTCCTGCTCTATGTGGGGCTCAGTACCACACCGGGTGGGGGGATCTGGGATCCTCCTGCTCTGTGTGGGGCTCAGTACCACAACGGGTGGGGGGAGATGGGATCCTCCTGTTTCTGTGTGGTGCTCAGTACCACACCGGGTGGGGGGAGATGGGATCCTCCTGCTCTATGTGGGCTCAGTACCACACCGGGTGGGGGGAGATGGGATCCTCCTGCTCTGTGTGGGGCTCAGTACCACACCGG